>NW_023458566.1:4942662-4966475 GCF_013731165.1 Rhagoletis pomonella | reverse complement strand
AAAAAAAAAACACTGTACAGAAACATATTCTGGTGGGTGTATGTATGTTGCGCTATTATAAGTATTGGAAATATGCAATAAAGCTTCCTGTCTATTAAAAATATTTTATTTATGTATATGCTGTTTTGAATTTGTATTTGCTGTGCATGTGTATGAGTGTATGAATGAATTTTTCATTCCTTGAATTCATTCATTTTATGCACATGCGCTTACATAGTACGTTGTCACTTTGCAAATATTTGTTTAATTTCTATTAAGTTCTTGGTTTAAAGTAAAAGAAAAATAGGCAATTCGAAAAGTATCTAACCAAAAGATGAGGCTTTTATAAAAAAAAAATGTACCAGAAAAGAGATAGCTCTCTGAAGGATCGATTCATTAACACATACTGTCTAGTTTACACCTATGTATGGCTGCATAGTCTGGTAGTGGTGTTTATTATTGCGAGATTTTCCTTGACTTTTTCAGACTGTAATCATTGGTACTTTTGCCTATCTCTATTTGTGGGAGGGGTCAGAGTAAAAGCAGTAAATATTGGTGATTTTTGCTGATTTGCCCTTGGTGTGTCGAATATTTCTGAAAGACTTCACAGACTATCTTACTTTAACTTGGATATTCATTCATACCTATACTATAGAATGAAAAATTGCATCGAGTTGGCAATTTGTCGAAAAGGGGTTGCTGCCTAGACCAGGGCGAAGATTTTGACGGTATACAAATTTTCGAACTCAAACCAGGAAAATTCGTGTCTTTGTCATAACTTTTTTTATTTATAACGCAATTATTAAGAGTGATACATCAAGGGAAAAAGCATAACTTACAAGATACTTTAGTTTCAGTTAAGTGAGTTTAGTTACTTAAATTCCATTTAGTTGGCTAAAAATTGAGTTAATTTATTTTACCAATGGAGAAAGGTAGTTTTTGTCGATAAAGCAGTATAAGCTATTTAAAACAATATTTCCAACGAAATACATACATATGTATGTATGTTTAACGTTTTAAAGCTACGATGGGCAGTTACTAACTTTTTTTCGCGAACCAGTCTTACACGGTGCTGCAAAAGAAACGGCTGCATGTACATTTTATTCTCTAAGTTACAAAGATTTTTCCGATTCCTTATTCAAAATTTTTTGAAGTATAAGGTTTATAACTATTCGAATATCTGATCTTTAGAAATATATCAATGTTCCTTTGATCCCAGAACCTCCTGAACAAGAAGCCTGGATTATTTTCATTTTTCAAATTGTTTGGGAATAAGTCCCATAATAACTGAAAAATATGGGACATTTAAATTTGGCCGAAGTAAAAGTCTTTTCCCAATAATAAATAAACCGTTTATCCAAATTCAACAAAATTGTTATCAAATGAAAAGGGACGTAAATAGCTTTCAAACAGAAATATAATTAACAATATCCACACTGAGAAGTTTTCGTTTTCAAATTTGTATGGAACGTTTTACTTTTAAAAACGTTTTGACCCAGGTTTTCCACCTACAATATTTATTTAAATTTTGAGAGGAAAAATTTTAAATTCAATTTCCAAAATCCATGTTTTTGTTTTTGATACGACCATTTTTAAACCGTTTTTAAAAACGATTGTTTGATAATTGAATATGCGCATGTTGAAATTAAATCCTAAAATTTTGTTTCTTTATTTTAAAAATATGCGTTTTCAAATATGATGTTCAAATTTTATTTTTATTAAATCACAACAAGTCGTTTGGTACACACATTGTCAAAAATATATTGATATACATATACTTATAAATAAGTTACAACATTTAATAAATGAAATACAGATGTTTTACATATTACTACTTATATACTTACATAAATACATACATACAGACGTTCCTGCCTTGCTTCCAAGCTCGGCCTGCGAATTTTACTGCACGCTGGTCAAATCCTGTAATTTAAATTAAGAAAGTTGTAAATTATTATTTTATAACCGATAAGAATTTGTTTATGTAAATTACTCTTACCAAAGCTTTTTTCGGTCAAAGAAGTCCACCAATGTCCCTTATATGTAGTTAGGGGTTAGAATGGCAGTATTGTCTGTATAACTTCATCGCCTTTTCTGAAGATTGAAGTAACCTATTTATCTGAACACAATTTTTCCGACAAATGATGCAAACATATGAAAGTTTTTCATTATAGCTAGGTAGCTTTTTAAATTCTAATGCAAAACATTTTAGTTTTAAATATTTTTCATACCTAATTGATTGAAAATAAATTAACGTTTTTATTTTAAAAATGTCTAGTTTTATTTTGCTTTTTTAAAATTATGTCGCACTACAACTTGTTGGGACAATATTCTAAAATGTTTAATTTTAGTTTTTAAAATACGCATTTTTGACGCTATTTCTTTAATGTCGTTTGTTCTCCTCAGTAAAAAAAAGTGAATATATTATAACGATCGTTTTTGTTTTGCGAATGTTTCGTTTTAAAGTCCTAAGTACAAATACTGTATTTTTTATTTTGTATGAAGTAAAACTATATCAACAAATTTTGTTTTTCAATTTCTTTTTAAAACTTGTGTTTTTCCTGTATCATTTTCTCAGCATCAAAAATCTTATTATTACGATTCCGTTGAAAAGATTTTTAAATATTTATATGCAGATTTTTTAAGCTTAATCTGTTTTGTCATCTGAGGGGACTTTTTTCAAAAAGTTCTTTAAGAAACTATTTTTATTTATAAAAAACTCAATTTTTGGAGGATTTTTTTTGGTGATGCAGTCTAATATATGTGTTCCTAATCCAAGTGTCTCAAAAGATCTTTCCTAAAGCTAATTAAAAGAATTTCATTTGCATTCTTCTCGCCTATATCCACGATTAAAATGATGCATGAATTCCATATAACTTGGTTTCTAAAAATAAACAAATTGAAATGTCATTTCGAACACACCTTGTGACAAATCGTTTCGTTTTCTACACCTTTAGATTTTTTATTATCTAATTTTTTTTTGGTAGCTTTCCCCAAAAATCTAAAGCAATTGAGCCAACGACTCGAATACATGCATACATACATACAAACAAGAGGGGCTTTAGCAACAACAACAACAACAACCGCTAAATATTTGTAATTACTGTTTGCTACAACATTGCGAATACACGCGAATAACGTTCAAATTTCAAAACACCTTTAGAATATAAAAAAATTCATAGAAAAGCCAGCACAGGTACAACGGACAGCAGCAGCAAGTAGGAGCCATCTGAAACTTAATCGCAAAGCATGTCGCTGAGTAGGGAAACAGGCGCTCAAATGCTACCAAAAAGGCAAATTGTGGACGCAAAGTGTATTCACCTCACAAATCAAACGAATTTGCATGCATACCTAAGTACATACATATGTTGTTGTAAATGTAGTAAATAGTGAGCTTCCGCTTGGGTTTGTGTATTAAAAAAAAATTTGACAATTTCTTTTTATGGTCAGAACTGAGTTAGTAGGGGACCTAACGGTATATCAGGAACCAATGCTGGACGCAACTTATTTGGTATTTTATGTTTGTGCTTCGCTTAAAATTAGACCAATTGTTTATGGAATTGCAAATCAAAAATGGCGAAAGAGCGTAATAAATATTTAAATTTAGGAAAGGTGGTTCGGAATGTTGTTAATTCTGTAGAGTCGTAAAAAATTTAGCAGAATGGACACTGCTGGCCTACAATAAAATTGTATGTTTATAAGTACATACTTAGTTAGGTACACGTGTGCTTTTCTATGAATGGCAAACATAAATCATGAAATTTGAAATTAAGTTGGGAGAAGAAATTTTGAATACGGTATCGTGTTACATAAAAACTTTTCTTTGCCGAAAAAAAAAATCGAAAAAACGTCCCGTGTGTAAGAAAAAGATCAATTAAAAAATGTCTGACTTCCAACAGTGCCGGTTTTCGTCATTACCAGTGTTGCCATTTTGGTATAATTCTACCAAATTTGGTATAATATTTTTCCAAATTTTTATTACGGTATCCATTTGGTACATTTTTCCATAAGAAGTTTTGTATTTCATTCATTTCATTGAATGATTAGTAAGTTTAAGTCGCATAAGGCTAACATTTTTTAAATGAATTCTTATGCAAAGAGATTTAACCTACCAAACAAATAAATATAAAGAGAGCTTGAGAAACGAGAAAAGCTTGTGGTATTTTTAATACCTTCCCCAGTAAAATTTCGCTGAAATCTGGGAAGAAAACTGAAAAATGATTTAAATTGGATTTTACTGACGTCAATTCAGCACCAGAACTCCCTTATTACAGAGACCGGAATAGATATGAAGCGAATGGAACAATGTCTGAGTTGTATAGTAGTTAGTTGTATCAATACTTTGCAATTTTGTTGACTGTTTACAAAAATAGTTTCCTTCTAGTCGCCTAAATTCATATGTACGTATTTAGGTCGGTCAAAACTGTTTCTAAGTTCCAAATCACAAGAGAGTTTATATTCAAAGGTTTTACTCTCGAAATAATCTAACAGTAAAGATTTTATTTTTTTAAAGAAACATATATATATATTTTTAATTTAATTAAATTATAGAAAAGTTTTGTATTAATTTAATTTCTTTTAATTTTTAGATGTTTCGCTTTTAAAAATAAATATATATTTTTTCTTTTTTAGTTTTAGATTTTATGGTTAAAAAAGAAAAAATATTTTTTTAATTTAATTTAATTTTTAAAAACTTATTTCATTTGTTTTTCCTTCTATAAATTTAATTTTCTTTTCGGTTGTTAATTTTATTTTCATTTAATGTTTACACCTAGTTTTTTTAAGAAGGATATGTTTTTATTTCACTTTACTTTTAGCATCTGTTTTAATTTTTTTTGTCTTTTTAAAATGAAATTTCTCTTAATTTTTAGATTTTGTTTTAAAAATAAAAATGTTTTTATTTTAACTTTTTTTATTTAATTTGTTTTTAAAGGTAAAAATATATTTTTAGTATTTTAAAAATTATTTGTTTATTTTTGCTTTATTTTAATTTTATTACTTTTTAATTTAAGTCTCATTTATTTACTAGTTTTTTTGTTTTGAAAAGAAAAATATAGCGCTACCTAAAGGTGAAAAGGTGCCAAGTCCACTTTTTTTTAATTGTACGAAAAATTGATGTAGATTCGCATTATCTGTCCTTCTGCATCAAAATCGAAATTTGAAAAAAGTGGACTTGGCACCTTTTCACTTTATATTTTTTTAATTAAATTTAATTTAAAAAAAACTTATCGCTAAAAGACCATTAGCATAACGCTAAGACCTCCTCGTTAGCCGATCTTTCAATTAGTCTTTCGAAAGACAGTAAAGAGCTTTCGGAATAGTTGCCAGAATTGACAATTTCGAAAAACTGTGGTGTGTTGAAAGGCAGTTGCCAGAATTGCCCTGTAACTCCGCTGAGAAAAAACTTCCGCGATGATTTAGATTTTAGAAGTTTCCTCTTTCTTCACGATTGATCGAATTTTTTATGGACGGATCTTTCTACACATAAAAAAGAGACTTGTTTAGCCTTGTCTTTCTTCAAAATGTGGTTTTTTTTTTAATCGGCCTTGCTCAAAACGATTGGAGTGATCTTGAAATTTTGGTAAATTTTGGTAAAAAAATATTTTTTGGGTGGCAACACTGGTCATTATCTCTCAAGAGAAGAATTAAAATTTGCAATCAATTAAATGACGATCATCTTAAGCTTCTTAAAAATAAAAATTTACCAAAATCCGGGCTTAAGAAATACACAAACGCACGTAAAAAATTTGTCATGTTTTATTATTATGATAATAAAAATAGACATAAATAAATACAACTGTTATAAAATAGTCATTATAGCTTTAAATACAATATGGTGTAGCACAAGGCTATAGTACATATAAACTTAAAGAAATAATAAAATAAATAAATATGTTTATTCTACGTAAAAGGCCTATGAACTATCAAGCAACACTGCAGGCAGTTCGAAGATGGTCGTCAGTATCCGTTAATGTGGCTGCACCGTTGTCAGTACTGCAATTATATTCTTTATATTTGCAATTTTTTTATACTTCAACTTAAATAGTCTTGCCATATCTGTAAATACATACTAAATACATACATAAATATGTACAATAACAAAATTAAATTACTTTTGCACTTCATACAAGCCAAACATATAATTTTGACAACATTTTTATAAAACTAATTTTCTATTAATTCCTTAAACCACTAATTTTCGTAGTTACATATACAATAATTTCTGGCAACATTCAATTGTTTTATTTTAGTTTTTTTTGCTAATATGTAAACATTATTTTCTCTTTGAAGAAACTTTTGAAAATTCTCCAAATCATTTACAACAAAAATAGTTATTACTCAACAATAAATTACTATAAATTATACTACAAATATTCGCTTTATGGAAAACAACTTTAACTACTTTTAGCATACTTTCATGCGCCGCTCACTGCCACTGCCCATGGTATGCCATGTAGTGTGGATCTTGATTCTGCGGCACCGGTTGATAGCTATCCGTCGCAGCTTCCTCCAATGTGGGATCCGTTTGCAAAGAACGTTTCCAGTAGCTGCCGCCCGATTCGCCACCCCAGTCTTCGCCGTGCTCATCGTAGTGGTGCTGATGGTGTGCATGTTCAACATAGACAACCTGGTATTAGAGAGATTTGTTTGCTTTGAAGTGAGATACACCAAGGAAATACCAAAGATACCCAAAGGATTGTCAGTGTGTGTGTGTGTGTATGTGCATGTGTGATGGTGTCAATAGGGGTATTCTCTGAGTCTTGCAAGGCCCTTGCATGGTGCACAGATTGCACAGATTGCACGGTAAAAACCGGTTTTCGTATGGGACAGCTTTGCAATCCGTGCACCGTGCGAGGGCTTTGCAAGACTCAGAGAATACCTCTAATGTGTTTGCGTTTGGTTGCATTTCATAATGCTTTTGTTTGTTTTTGTTTGCTTGCATGTTTGTAGTGTTGGTGAATGCAGGAGCTCATCGCTGGTCCCTTTCGGATCTTCTCTCTTTCGATTAAGGATAAGAATGAAATTTTTTGGGAAAGCACTCCCCTTTTCTTAACTAATTAAAAATCATAGTTTTGTTATTAAAATGCCTACAAAAATTGTTAACTGCCTTACCAAAGTTCAGCAAGGCAAGGTGGCTCCGAGCCTATATAGATTTTTATTCTAGAATAATTTTTTTTTACAAATGGCCCTAATAGGAATGCGCGTCACACACGTCTATATGTATGAAAACTTTTTTTTGTTTAAGAGAATGTGATAGTAGTGTTCGCAGATATGTATGTATTTAACAAAAAAATATATATGTATTTGTACTACCAAAATACCTTGTATCTGCGGCCATAAGGAATATCAGATAAAGCTTTAGTATGATTTGACATTCGCAGAAAATGTGTATGCAGTAACCATTTTAATACTAAATATTGATAAAGTAATGTTAAAAAGATATTTGTGTAGCGTGTACCCCATTCCCTTCAAGTCTCATTAAAAAATTCCTTTCCCTAAAATTGTTATTTGCAGTGTGACCTTAGAATTAAGATTATGGATATTTGTCAAAAAAATTTAAATTTTTACCCTTGTCCAATGTTACAAAAAAGCTTTAGTTTGAAGGTTTTTGTCTACATTGGAAACACCCGTTTTATGGGAAAGTTTTTCATACTACTTATTTAGTACCGAGCTTTAGGAGCTTTTCCTTTAACCCTTTCAGTACAAGCGTCCAACTTTTTTTATGCTTAAAGCTCTTTTTTGCAAATAAGGGCCTTTTTTGTTAAAAGAACAGTCGTTCAGTTGACCGTGTTTTTTCACAGAAGTTAAAAGTATCCCAAAAATCTATAAAGAACATTGTAAAATATTGAAAACAATTGACTATTTTCGTTGGAATTGGGATTCGAGAAAAATTTTAACCCTCCTCTGCACGAGCTATGAAGGAGATGAATAAAAAATCTTACTGTGAAAAACGTGTTATTAACGTATCAATAAAACTATATGGGAAGAAAAAACTAAATATTATTTCGCCAAGGAATATATGGAAAATTTTATGAAAACAATAGTAAACAGTAGGGTGGCAGTGAACTTATTATTTATTGACACAGCATAGAATGTGGGAACAGCTTGCATGTTTCATTAGTTTTCCTTTTTTGCAGTTGAGTTGCGCGCACACGAATAGACTTTTTTCGACCACGCATACAAAAGTGAGGTTATATTCAAATGTCATCTAACCATAAGCAAACCAATTCCGTTGCGTTATTCGCAGTTAACATCTCAATGCATTTGTTGAATTTGATACATTTTCATAACACTAATTAGGTGGGAAATATTTTCAAAGTAGTGACACCATATTTGGCTTCGTATGCGATAGAGGGTTAAGGCTTAGTCATAGTTTTAAAATATATTCCGGAAAAGAAAAAAAGAAAAATAATTGAAATCACTTTTCCTGTTTATTTTTAATTTTATTTTTGAAAAAAATCTAGAATTAGCCGTTATACAAATTTTCAGACTTTTGCCTACAACGGTTGATTTTTTGTACTGAAAGGGTTAACGAATATTATTATAATTGAGATTATTATTATACAAACGAATCGCTTGTAGCGTCTGGAATTTGAAAATAGCCTTGAAGTAAACTTAAAAAATTGTTCATTAATTAAATCTGGCGCACCTAAGAAACCACGTTTGTATTTTTTATATGAAAAGATATCATACTTAACACCAAATAGTCGAATATTTTGTTCTTAACCATAAACACTATTGTTAGTCGATTCGACAATGCATTTTTTGAAGTTGACATTTCATTATTTAAACTATAGCAGAACCTCATAACATTTATTTTATTTTACTAAGAAAATATTGAAATAATAACATATCGAACATTTTTGACGATTGTTGCTTTAAAGCTTAAAAAAAAGTCAATGCTAAATACACATTCGTCGTTTTGGCTAATAATTATTGTTACGTATTAAAAATATAAGTGTTCCAGGGTTAAATTAGGGATGCAGAATCACTCATTCCTAATCTATTTAAGGCCAAAGAACCTTTCTAGTTTGTCTTAAACACAAATTAGAGTTCAACTGACTTGTATATAAGAGGGGCTAGTCAGTATCAACATAATGGATGGAACACATCAAACCTACTGCAAGGCTAGATCCATCGACAATGCTTTCTAATAGGGGGTCAGTATCATTGAAAACTTACTTGAATATAGAAAATATAGCTAGCATCTTGGACTTTTAGGGAGACACACGGCATTCAGCAGGTTATAGTCGCATGGATGGGGTCACTGTCCAACAGCAGAGTAATCAACGCAGTTGTAAACAAGGGGTCGTGATTAAAATCGACTACAAGAGACACTTCGCAGGGAGGTGTAATATTTATTGCCCCTACTGTGGCTCTTCGTTTAAAAAATGAAAGCTGCTAGAAACGTTTAAAGTAAGGTGAGTAAAAGTTGTTGCATTTGCTTACGCGGATGACGGCGGTTAAATAAATTCCCATTAAATTCTTGCCAACAATTAATGATATGATGGAAGCGGCACTGAGAAATGTTTTTAGTTTGACAAAATAAAATGGACTACGAGTAAACTCTTCTAAAGCTTTATATGCCTTGTTCAGACGAAGAACAAAGATCCATGAATTATCTTTACAAAGACTCTGGATACGACTGACTTTTACCTTTCGTTCTAGGTGAAAAACTTAGGTAAATATTTATTATCCTCCGAAATCGATGAAGCGGTTACCGATATACACTTACCTATAATATTGTTTCTTTTTAAGTGATTGTTGTATATATTAACTTAGATTAAATTGGTTTCTTTAGTTATTGCAATATAGGAGTTTTCGTGTCCCTGAAATGTACAGATATATTCAAAAAAATATCAATATATTCCTTTTTTTGTTCTAAGTGTAATAACTGTACCGAATGTGGTAGAAATTGATAAATCGGTTACCGTAGAATGTATATGTAGGCATAATTAGGCTGTATCATAATCTGCCAAGAGGTTATTGCAAATATTTATTTTGAATTTGGTGGGAGTTTGTAAAGCGGCTATTGAAATATAGCATTTCATCACAAGTGGGCAACGCCACGTTTCATAATTGGTTAATTTTATGCCAAAATTCTACTAGACATTCCACCTTTATCCAAATTGGATAGAACTATCGTAGTTTTTGGAATTTTCTATACAACCCTTACATTAATGGTTTATTGTCCGAACACCATTATAAAGGTATGTTTCTTTAGAAGAGAAGAGTTTATATGGTCTCAAAAGTGGTTGAAAATTGCGTCCAAAATCGCTGTTTAAAAATTTACGTATTTGTGTATAATTGTTTTTGCAACCTTTTAAATTTGAGTTGTTGTCGCATTTTATTTTACTTCGTATTTGAAACTGAACTTTGAACAATGAAGAAAAATGTGATGATGAAGAAATAAGTGATAACGATTAAGACAAAAAAGTGAAGGCAAAAATGAGGATAAAAACTAAAATGAAAACAATGTGAAATACATAAGAGTTAGGTTAACTGAAAGGGTAAGAAAATTTTCGGCAAGAATCGAAATAAATTCGGTCATTCAAATTTAGTTATTGAAAGTGGTCAAGCTACCGAAATTTATCGAATCACGGAAGTTTATAGTTATCGAAATGTATCGCGTTTATTGAGTTATCCTAACATATCAAATTTATCACTGTTTAGTGAGTTGTCCTAATTTACTAATACTTAGTTATCGAGCTATAAAAATATATGGGATTATCAAAATTGTCAAGTTGACGAAATTTATCAAGTTATCGTAATGCATCGAGTTCTTTAAACTATCAAATTATCGACATTTATTGATTTACTGGTATTGGTCGATTTATCGAATCGAAGTTTTCGGAATTTTTGAAAATATGTCGAGTTATCGAAACTTCAAAGTTATAAAAGCTTATCGAATTCTATCGTGATACTAGAGTGTAACGAGTTATTGAAATCGGTGATGGCATTCATAAAATATGGAGCTATCAAAATTAACCGAGTTATAGAAATTTATAGAGGTATCCAGTTTATCGAGTTATCGATTTATATCGAATTATATATATTTATCAGTTAACGAAATATATCAAGCCCTCGAATTGCACAGTTATCGAGCTCAAAGAGCTGCTATTCAATCGTTCGATTTGTGTGGAAATGGGTTTTCAACAATTTTGGATTATAACAATTTAATAGCTGAAATACAATGCCGGCGAACGGCGAACTCACCACAGCGAAATTCGCGCTGTCAAAATTAGAACACCCGCAAGCATATGAAATTGAACACAGCCAAAGCGAAATGCGAAGTTCGCTTGGCGGCGTTTCATGGCGATAGATTTATTTCTATCGCTCTGCTGGGCGATGACAGCTGTGCGTGCCAAAGGTGGCCGTATTTGTTTTGTGCTTTCAAAGTTTAAAAAGAAAACAACCTAAACACGATTTTTTTTTTGTTGTTTGAAAAATATAGTTGTGGATTCGTTAAATCTGGGTTGAAACAAATTATTTATAATAATCTTTCTTTGTTTTACATTTATATTTGTTATCATTTCCTCATTTCTAAATATGGTTTAGTTTTTTCTAAATATGGTCACCCAAATTATAAAGGCGACCAAATGGGATCAGCTGTTTTCGCTACCGCTCTAATTCTGTTTAAGTAGGCGAAATAGTTGGGCGAACGGTGAACGACAGCATCGCCCAATTCGGCGAAGTTTGCCGTTCGCCGGTATTGTATTTCAAGCATAAAATTTTTGTGAGAAAAAAATATATATATTTGACTTTTTAGGTACCAAAGAATTTGAAAAAAAATAAAAATCAAATCAGCTGCTCTACTTAAATTGCCTGTTCAATGTGCCTTGAGGCCAATAAATTTTGCTTGATAACCTCCTGGGCATTTTTTATACCCGAGCGCACTTGTGCACAAGGGTATATTAATTTTGCTCACATAACGGTTGTTTATAAAAGCCAAAACGAATCGAGATAGATATAGACAAATGTATACATAAATGATCAGGATGAAAAAAGAAATCGATTAAGCCATGTCTGTCTGTCCGTCCGTCTGTCCGTCTGTCCGTCTGTCCGTGTACACGATAACTCGAGAAAAAATTGAGATATCTCAACGAAATTTGGTACGTAGGTTTCCCTTAATCCAAGGTAGGTTGGTATTGAAAATGGGCGAAATCGGACTTTAACCACGCCCACTTCCCATATAACGGTAATTTCCAGAAATACGAAAACTGCGATATTTTAGTAACTACTGAAGAAAATTCACTCAAAATTGATATTTACAATAATTTTTAGACGAAAAATAAGAATATTATAAATTTTTGGAAAATGGGCGTAGCCACGCCTACTTATGGTTACATGTGTATATCTTGGTAACCGCTGCACCAATTTCTTCCAAACTTGGCACAGTTGTTGGGCCTTCGCATAATATACCAAATGGCCGAAAATTTTTAAAATCGCTCAATAACCACGCCTACTTCCCATATAACGGTAATTTTCAGAAATACGAAAACTGCGATATTTTAGTAACTACTGGAGATTATTCACTCAAAATTGATAATTATAATAAGTTTTAGACGAAAAATAAGAATATTATAAATTTTTGGAAAATGGGCGTAGCCACGCCCACTTATGGTTACATGTGTATATCTTGGTAACCGCTGCACCAATTTCTTCCAAACTTGGCACAGTTGTTGGCCTTGGTACAGCATAAAAAACCGCCGAAACTTTTTAAAATCGGACAATAACCACGCCCACATCCCATATAACGGTAATGTAGAGAAATACAAAATCTTCGATAAATCATTAAATATTGAAGCTAATTTATTCAAAATTGATGCTTGCAACAATTCTTTACCAAGAAATACGTTTATGGTAAAATTTTGGAAAATGGGCGTAGCACCGCCCATTTATGATCACATATAAGTATATCGGTAACCGTTTTACCAATTTGTACCAAACTCGGTATGGTTATTGTACTTGCCACATATAAGCAAAACGTTGAAAATTATTGAAATCGGACTAAAATAACGGCCGATTCTCATATAACGGTAAATTTAAGAAATGCTTGAAACTTCAATATTTCGAAATTGAAGGACACTAATTTACTCAAAATTGATACACCTCGGCTTACCATCTAGCGGAAAGTTTCGGAAGGGTGAAGAAACACATATTTAATACTTGCACCAGGTATTTAATGTTCGGCTCCGCCCGAACTTAGACTTTCTTACTTGTTTTATTTGTCGAACTAAAGAAATGTTTAAAAATAATATAGCATAAAAACAGCTTTGGTTTTAATTAACCAGTAACTTCAATTGAAAATCTGCTTGGGTAAAAAATTTAAAACCAAAGGTTTGTCTCTACGGGAAGCCATTGATGTTACTGGAGAGATTTACAACAATTTATTTCTAAAGGAGAATAACGAAAATTTCAAAAAAAAATTAAAACAACCAGCACAGGTTTCTACTATTTGGGAATATCAAGCAACACTTGATTTGTCATTGTAATATTTCAATCCCAGAAATAAACTGAATAAAAAACAAAATATCAAACTCTATTGAATTTTTTTTTGTTGTTTTCGAACATATTTGCAAGCATATTGACTAATGTTTTAGTGCTTATCTAAGCGCTCAAAAATTGATTTTTTCTTGCTTATTTTATTCGACGTGCTAAGGTAGAAATCTTAAAATATTTGATGGGAAGCAATTTATAAGGAAAATAAAACGTAAAGTTTCGCTCAAAGTTTCAAGGTTGGGCTGCCGCTCTTTCTAAAATTTGCGACCTACTTGGCAAAATATACATGATTGTGAAGCGGCCACGTGCTCGACAAAGATGAGTGAATACGTAATATGCGTTGGGAATCCTCTCATAAAATCAATCCTTTGGCATAAGTATTGGGAAACTACTTTTATGCGCGCGTCAATTATAAGATACTTTTTAGGAAAAAATTTCCAGTTTCTGTTTAGTAAATCACCCTTGGCAAAAAATCCTTATATTTTACTAATCTAAATAAATAGTATTAGCATGCAACTTTTTGTAATAGTATAATTTTGAAATAACCAATATAATATATACAGAACCCTTAAAAGACCTAAAACTTTTATATTTTTTAAATGCTCCTGCGCTTGGAAATACATAGTAAGAAATCAAAAGGGTTAAAGAGACAGTTCAACATGCTTTAAATTATAAAGTGCAATATCTATACAACGTTTTTCAAAAACTTGCTTAGCATAAATATTTACCACATACATAAGTATGTATGTATTTACCAACATTCGTTAAATGCGTAAACAGACTTTTTTTTTTAATCGATATTCCGCAGTTAAATGCACATGCATTCACACACAGACGCTACCGCATGCCTTGAGTCTTATAATTTCAATAAACTCCTAAAAAAGTTGTAAGGATGGTATTCTCTTAAGATCGAAAATGATTCGAAGACCTGGAACGCTGGCACAATTTTATTGAATTTTCATTAAAATTCTTATGCGAAATAGTATTTTCTATTTTCCAGCTTTCCACGTTTTCGAGTTTAAGAGAATCCCCTATATACATATTATTTCCATTGAAATGAGTGCCACCAAATTCATTTAACAAAAATGTGTGCACGAGCAAGTCAAACGAATGGAACAGCAAACAAAATGAAACACGCGCATTGCAAAAACGTGTCGTGGGGATGCAGAAACATGCCTTCACTTCAGCTCTTCAGCCCATCGTTCGAAAATATACCAAACAAAATACCAACCTTTTGCGGCGTACCGCCACGTTTTACATCAATCCAAAATCTTGCAATATTTATCAGCAAACCAATGAGTGCAATTGCAAAGAATTTAATTTGTAAGTGAGCGCCTAAAATTTTCAGCAACAGCTCGATTTTCGCCTTGAGGAAGGAACCCAACAACACCAGTTTGGCGATTGCCTTCTTCTTCTTCTTTTTCTTGCCACGCATCACTGCAAAATAGAAGGAGAAGAACAAACAGAAGAAAACAAAAAACAGTGCGGCACAATGCTGCATATTAGTATAATTCAGTCGATCAACACGAGTGGGCCTATAACTAATAGTACTAACGATTCATAAGTTTAAAAAAAAACAAAAAACGGTTGGTTGGGAGGGTGGGTGTTTGTTAGTTTGTTTAGTGCGCTTCGTTGTGCATTAGATAGTTAGAGGAGAAGCGTAAGCGTTTAACTTTAAATAAATACTTATATATATATTAAATGAGGAAATGCAAAGCGGGCGAGTTCGCGCCTCAAGTCTTTTGTATTGTGTGGAATGAGAAGGAGAAAGTGATATGTATACCTACTTAAAAAAATGCGTTGGGAATACAATTTTGCAATTTGCAATGTGGAAAAAATGTCATAAAACGTCAATTAGGATGGCCTTGAATATTAATGCTTTTAATTTAATTTTTTAATTTGTGTGCTTATATGAACAATATTTTGGCCCAATCACAAGAAATTCGCGAATGACTGAAACAATTTGAAAGATTGGCAATAAAATTAGGCCCTTGGTACGACTTGAAAAATATGTTGTGACAAACATAAAATACGGGTCCCACAATATGTCGAAACTGATTTGAATTGCATGTTTGCGTAATGCTGGCTTTGAAATTAATGAACTCGTCAGTTTTGCATTAACTCAATGTCATACATTTTAACTTATGCATTTAATTTTTAATAACAATAAAAAAATAAACTTAATTGTAAAATGGTTCCGCAAAACGCACACAAAATGCATTCGAAAAATTGTTTAAATTGTATAAATTTTACTTGAAATATTCCTTCAAGCGAAATTGTGGATATTTTATTTTAAGAAGGCATCGTTTTGAGTATTGCTTTCTTGATAAGACATAAAGAAAAAAATGAGAAAATAAATATTTTAGATCACATTTAAGAAAAAATAACCTCTGCTTTTAATTATTTTAAGCAAAGTCAAATCAAAATTGTACTCATTTTTTTGAGCTTTCGTAAAAATTTAAATTGGTATGTATTTAAATACAATGTTAAATCTGTAAATTCCCGACCGCGAATAAGGCGGGATTTCGAAGAAGAAATTTAAATGGAAATACATTTTTCAAAATCGTTTCTAATTATTTTTAGGGCCGCTTTCTCGACTGCCTGCAAAAAATTTACGGCCAGTCTACTTAATCGACTTTTTATCGATTGCCTATTGTCAGAATGTGAGCGACGAATTTGATGGGCAATGTTTAACAGGCAGTCTAGAAAACAGACCTTAGCCTTAGCCTTAGACCGTAGCCAAAGAACTGGCTAGCATTAAAATAAATTTAACGGCACTCAGTTAATGATTTAAATTTTTACTCGTCAACACTTTTGTGTGAATTTTGCGCCAACTTATGCTTATGTATTACGCATACTCAACTATACATATGTATATATGTACATAGATTACATGCATATCGTATAACACCACCAACCGTTACTTACACTGCATTGCCGACTGCTCTGTCTTAGCGGCGATTTACATACGTATCCGCTTGCAAAAGCTTTTGGGTTTATGTATTTGCTAACCGCAAGCTATTACAGTAAATATGGCAAGGCTTGCTTTGTAAAAAAAGCGTCATTCATTTAGCATCAGAAATACCCTACACCCAAATGTTATAAAATTTTATCTAATGGATAAACAAATTTTTTGGAGCAGGGGAGTGTTGCACGGTTCAAATTGTGTTGATTATTGCTTTTTAGGTATGCGAGGTATGCGGTTTAGTTGGTTATTTTGTGGGAGATTTTTGTGGCAAGATGTATTCAGCAGGTTAGTTTTTTTAATAAGAGTTTTACGGTTATGGGGTAGAACATATTTTAAGAAACTTATCACATATCTTTACATACATAAATATCCACTTAATTGGCGAGAAATGTTTGAAAGCTATAAGGGATCATGCGTAATGGACAGAATGGTTCTGGAACATATGTTGTTATGTTTACGTGAAAATGACCGGTTGGTGGAAAATTATGGATAAGTAAATTTTGTATTTGTTTAATTGAAGTATCTACATACATATAAATTTAGGTATGTCATCCCTCTAGTACATATGACCGTTTCCAGGCGGGCGTTATATAAATGCTTGCAAAATATTAATTTAACATTTTAGCACCAATTTGAAGAAAAAGTTCATTCAAGTTTATCATTTATTTCATTTTTTTTATATACTATGGGAATATGTTAACTCTTCACATTTAAAGGTTCTTTTTTTCAGTTGAATTCAAAATATGTGGTGTTTAGTGCGAAAAAAATTATTTTGCGAAGAAGATGGCTTTTTTTCATTAATTCAGACTATGTATAATTGGAATATTCAATAAACAAAAAATCGTAAGTAGTGTGAGGTATGCAGGAGTGAAACAATTAATTGATTATTTACTTGTGCGGCTTCCGTGAAAACCGTCTGTAGACTATCTGCAGAGAGTGCGGTACAACAAAATTGTGTCAGTTATTTTGAGTTTGATCTAAAATCACTCTAAAAAAACCAAAACGCACAAAATACTCACAAAACCAGGGGGGGGGGGGCAAATATTCTAATGCTTCGGGTCTAGTTTTTCTCTATGCTGCCATTTTTATACCCAAGCGCCCCCGTGCACAAGGGTATATTAAATTTGTTCACATAATGGTTGTATGTAACAGCCAAAACGAATCGAGATAGATATAGAAAAATGTATACATAAATGCTCAGAATGGACAGAGAAGTCGACTAAGCCAAGTCTGTCTGTCCGTTTGCCCGTGTAAACGATAACTCGAGCAAAAATTGAGATAACTCAACGAAATTTGGTACGTAGGTTTCCCTTTACCCAAGGTAAGTTTTCATTGAAAATGGGCGAAATCGGACTGTAAGCACGCCCATTTCCCATATAACGGTATGTTCGAAAAAATTCTAAAACTACGCTATTTCAGTAAAAATTATGTCCAAATTTTTGAAAATTAGTATGTCATGAATTGAAGCGAACTGGAAACCTGCATGTTTTGTTGTCCGGCTTTTAATTGGCGCCATGACTGTAACTCATAGCATTTAGGATTTAACGAATTTCTACTTTGAAAATGCTAAAGATTTTTCCAAATTCAAACTAAATCAGTAGACCTTATTCTAAGATTCAAGTTTTGCATTCCGCATAGCGAAATTTCACTCCTGGTTTCAATAGCCTTGGTAAATGAATTTCTTGAACTCCTGTAGAATCGCGCCGCTAAATTTAGTTACCCACAGATTCTCATTTTGAACATTGCTTATTGCAAATTGGGATCGCCTATGAATTTCCTTAGCATCTTCTTAACATGTTTTCACTTTTAAATTCAAAACAATTTAAAATTCTGCCAGCAAGGTGTGCTCCCTCTCTATTGAAGTAGCATAGGAATGTATATATACCCATCAGGGTACTAAATTAATTATCAGTAGAAGTCATTTTCTCAGTGAGACTAAAGTGTTAAATTGTAAAGATATTTTTCTTGAAAATTAATTAGAAGGCCTGTTGCTATCTGAAAAACTTAAATTCAATTTGAAGTACTAAAGTCGAGGTTCCATTTGTTAGACCTCTGGGTGTAGGGTATTTCTACAAACCATTACCCTACGGAAGTGATAGTGGAAAGGAAACTTAGAAAAGCTTTTAGTAATCTAAGATAAGCGCACACCAATATACTATCCAGCACCAAATACTTATATATAATACATATAATCATAATATCTACATTTTTAGCAATTAATACAAACTAAAGGTTAGAGAGCTAAATAATCTCAAGGGAAAGAAAAGATGAAAGGAATATTTGTGTTGGGAAAGGGTGCGATCAGTTTGATAAATCACACGCAAACACACACCTCCAACGCTTCTACCATATTTATGCGGTTTCTTATGTTTGCGCTTGTGTCCGCCATCCAAGTCAACCACATCGACTGCATCGGCCAATTCCTCCAGCAGCCCTAAACCCAAATGATTTGATGGCTCATGCTCGTACACAACTGAAACAGTGTCATCGGCTGCATGTTGATGCTTCCGCTTTTTCTTTCGTTTCTGTTTTCTCGAAGGCTTGCCATGACCTGTTGACACAGGCACCCACTCAACAGCATCGTCGTGCTGACCGCCATGACCATGGTTATGTAATTCCAATTCAGCTGGTTGCACCACCAGTAAAGTTTCTGGTTTCTTCTTCTTCTTATTTTTGCGCTTCCTTTTGCCGCCGCCGCCGCCGCCAGGCTTTTTAAGCAGACCTGGTGGCGCGTTGTCATTGTCTTGGATTTCAATAAATTCTACGACATCGGAATTATCATGTACGCCGCCACCAGGCGCTGTGCCGATTAAGGGCGTCACTTCACTATGATGCAGCTGGCCCTGCACGCCACCAACAGGCCGACCCTGAAAGTGGACTACGTGTTGGCTGGCAGCCTCATCACGATCTGTGTAATTTTCTTCGTCTTGTTCAACCTCTGCGTTCGTGTCGGCTTCGGTCTCCTCATCGTCATCATCTTCGTCTTCGGTGTCGCTGTTTTCTTCTTCATCCTCCTCTTCATTATCATCGTCTTCATCATCAGTGGTGACAAAATTTTGCTTTGCATCTGACTGCACATAGTCGTACTCGCGTCCAAGGAAGCTGGTTAGGTGAAACGCGTTGAGTAAATAAATTTAATTGAAATGTTGCACAAACAAGTATTTCATGCCACTTACCCATCCATTGTCTCAGCCAGATATTTCTTCATGTAACTGGTACCAATTTCGATTTTCTTTAAAATTGTGGATGGCTTTTCTTTGGTGAGTACCTCGGAAGCGCTATAGCCGCGCTTCTCAATAGTCGCATTCAGCTGGCGATCGGCTTCCACTGCGGTAAAGAGAAGATAGAAGAAATCAGAAGCAAGAAATTTATTAATATAGAAAAAAAGAAAGAGCTCCATTTGTATATATGTATGTATGTATATAGGTAATAACGAGACAGTAAATCACCTGCAGTCAGTTGGCCATATTAAAGAAATTAGTCGAATACAACTGGCCTGCAGTTATGTGACTGTAGGCCTAATTTAGTTGACTTGCATAGAAACCAGAACCTATGCCGGCAAGTTCACATTGCTGTTGACATAAAAGAAAAGTGTAAATAAAATAGTTTACGCTTTTCACTCTTAACAATCTACTACACGTCAACAGAGCGGCAGACATGTACGTCTCTACTAGCAGATATGTACAGACATATAAGTAAATATAAATGCATGCTTAAATATACCAACTGACCAAGTTAGGCAGCCAGTTAAACCGGTTCGCCTTATCAATAAATTGAAAACAAAATAAAAACAAAAACATACGCGCGACTAGTTTACTAGCCGCCATGAAACTAGAAATATGCATGAATGCAATTAAAAGAATTTTCAAGCTTGCATTTCATAGGTTTAGACGTATTTATTCACCCCCTAGAAATTTTCTGGTTTTAAAAACTAATCAGTCGCTTGATCGAAATATTCGACCACCTCTGCGTACTGGTAAATTAAAGCAGCGGTTTAGTTTTTTTTTTTTCAGGAGAAATTCTAATATTTTCGCCAATTATTTCGCATAATGCTACAGCCACCCTACTGCCAATGAAGATCCGAGCGACAGCTGAGCAATACCCAGAGAAGAGTAGGAGGAGAGACGTATTTATATTAAAGAAATGGAAATTAGAGGCACAAAAGTCGAGTGCAAAGAACTTGAACTTGCAGGCAGGAACGCGGTTAACAAATTTGATTATAAAATAAGTAAATAGTCAACCGGTTTCAAGACCCATCCTTTTGTTGTAAAAGAAAAATTTGGTAACATACCTCCACAATACACTCGAGATATGGTGACCACTACTCAATATACATTAGAATGGGGACAAAGGTGGTATGGGACGGAACTGGGGAATGTATGATGCCATCTCCAAACACATCCTCAGCTATGCTGCATCCGTCTGGCAGAAGAAGGCAGAAGTGAAGTCCACACAGGCCAAGCTCAGCAAGCTTCAACGCCGACACCAACTGCGGCTCTCAAAGACTGATCACGGCGTCGGAGTTGGAGCTTACGGCATGCAACTCAGACTGCTTCTTTTCACTAGCATGGGGGGGAGCAAGGTAGCTCTGTCTTTCAGGCCGAGGTTTACGCTATTGAACTATGTCTATGTGGTAAATGTGGCAACCAAAAAACACTTATACATACACTAGGACATCAGAGTGACACTCCTAGCTCTTAAAGCGCACGAGGACACCTCACAGCTGGTGTGGGGCTGTCTTCAAGTTTTTATAGTGATCGCCTCCAGGAACCGGGTATACCTCATATCGGTGCCAGGACACAGTGGAGTCATGGCAATGAAGTGGCAGATATTCTCGCCAAAAAAGGGGCTGCACAGGGATTTATAACTGGGTCTGCCATGTAGCTCCGTGAGGCGAAAGTACTATATTTGGATGAAGAACGAAGTGAAAAATTACTGGACAAATACGAAAGGTAACAGACAGGCCAAGTCCTTCATTCCAGATATGTCCACAAGGAGAACGGAAGAACTCCTTCACTTCAGTAGGCATGAAGTAATAATTTTTACAGGCTTTCTTGCTGGCCACTGTAGTGTAATGGAATACTTGTCAAATATAGGAGTTATCAACTCTGACCAGTGTGGGTTGTGCAAGGAAGTGCAGGAAACAGCATTATATGCAACTATGAAAGCCCTACAGTACCAGACTTCGCTTCCTACAAGCACGCGACCTAAATCGCATTCAATGTCGAGCAAATATGACCTGTAATTGAATAGAGATTTGTTACAATAGATCGTTTCGGTTGCGACAACCAGGTGACCTGCTCCCTTCTCTATATCTAATCTAATCTATTCTAATTTAGGTGATATGCTAGTGGCCGTGACCACATCGATGACTGATGCCATTCACAAACCTACTCATTGGACCTTATCGGGGTGGCGTAAATGGATACCACCTTCTCGAGCCGTTTTTTTCCTGCGCGCAAAGAAGTTTCCTCTATGATGCCAGGGTAAAATCCCCCTGTATCGCCGGTAAACTTTTACGGCTACAACTTTCAGAAATATCGTCAAAATTTTTGTATGGAGATAGTAACAAAAATCTTACTGTAGACAAGTACACAAAGACTAACTGATAGGCTTTCCTTGCGAAATGTGTTTCGAAATGGATGCGTGCAGATACTAAATAATGACCGACTCTCTTTATGATTTATTGCTGTATCATAGCATTTGGCGTAATTAAATATTTTTGATCCATTCTTGCGTTCTTTTATTATTAATTTATTTTAGTACTTTGCTTTTAAAGTTGGTTCATAGCAGGCGCTCAAAATTGCGTGAAAAATACATTAACAGACAACAGGTATAAGTATGTACGTACAAGCATGAAAGATGTTGTGCTCATCAAAGCGATTTAATTATAAGTATGTACATTAGAGTGGTCCAAAATTGCAAGTGCAAAAGATAAGTCGTAATTTGTATGCCGCCACTCGCTAAGATTGTTCTATACCGAAAAAAATATACCCCTATTTTTTATTTTGAAATAAAAGAAATTTTGGTAAAGCTCAAAATTTTTCGTGTATTTTATATGGGGAAAAAACAACTTTTCGTAGAAATCGTGTAGAATTCTTGAAAATCAATATTTCTATATCGGAAAACACGGTTCCTATTCAGGAGACTCCCAATAATTATACCCAATTGTTTCTTTAACCATTTCTTCGCGGTAACTATATTTCATAGGTCCGCCAACGCCCCCCCTAAATGAAATGGGTGACCAATAAAAAATCTTTAATATTAAAAAGTGGTCAAATAAACAACTGGGCATCTCCTGAAGAGAACCACAGTTTTCCGATCGAAAAATATTGATTTTCAAGAATTTATACCATTTCTACGAAAAATTGTTTTTTCCCATATTAAATACATGGAAAATTTTTAGCGCTTTGAGCACTCCCTAAATATTTTTTGAATTCAAATAAAAAAAAATAGGGGTATATTATTTTCGGTATAGGACAATCCTAGAGGGTGCCGGCGTTAAAATTTCGACTTTATTTTTTTGGACCACTCTAATGTAATTATATGTATGTATATGTAATTAAATATTTGGAGCATTATTTTCTACGCTAATTCTCATTTGAAATATGTATTTCTATTAAAAGCATTTGCAAGTGTGTACGTAATTAATTTAATTCAGTTCAGTGCTTTTTTAAAGTGAAAATTCCGCGGCATTTCATTGAATTGGCTCTTTATTAGAGTAGATCTCATAACAGACGCAATCAAAAATTATCAGTCAGCGCCTTGTTTGGTTATATATAATCATCAATTCTAATTTTAATCCATTTCTGAGTGAAGCTGCAAACATAAAAATGGCAAGAGTTCAATTGCTAAAAAACGTTGTGGGGTTTTAATTTTAAATAATTTTTTTTTTTTATTTTATCTATATATTCAATAATTTTCATTGAGCTTGAGGCCGTTTTTAATGAAAAACTATTGTGGAAAAGCAACAGTAATTTTGAAAAAATGGTCGAAGTGATAGCTGTTTCGGAAATCACCACATTTCCTCATCAGACTTCTTTCAGTGGGATTCGATCCAACGACCCCACCTGACTCAGCCAGTTGCCTACGCACCATGCTAAGTTCGCCTTGAAAATTCTTGTTGCTTTTTCCACTTTTTCATTTGTATTGTGCATTTATATAAAAATTTTGATATTTACCTTTCAATTTCTGCCATTGCATCTGCACTTCACCATCCCATAATTCCAAAATGCGCGCAGATTGCTGCCGCGCACAACCCCATGGCTGTTCTCTTATTGGACATAGCACTAAATCTATATATGGCGAAACTTCTGTAAATAGATAAAAGAAGATGAAAATTTACTTATAAATACATACATAC
>NW_023458566.1:4939879-4942562 GCF_013731165.1 Rhagoletis pomonella | reverse complement strand
TTACAAAACTGCATACTCAATATTTTTCTAAGAAATCGAATTGAAAAGTTGACAATTTTTATGAAAATTTTTTGGTCTTGAATTTTCCCGAGTTCTATATAAAATTGAAAAAATTAATTCTGTTGGTTTTTGCCGTAGAATGAACTATACATTTATAAAAAAAAATAAAACCGTCAAAATGTCGGGGTATTCATATTTTTCACGCTGACTATATATACATATGTATGTTCGTATATACACATGTACTCACTCAGATAGAGGGCTACACATGGCAACAAATTTTTAAACACTTGTTTGAATGCTAGCATCTGATCCAACAGAGTGCACCCGGCATCATAAAAAAGTTGGTTGTTTGATGTGTGTCAATGGAGTTGGCTGAAGCGATGAACGCCCTGTAGGGAAAATACGCGGTGTGGCTTTTGTTGGATTAAGACATGTTGCCGCTATTCCGTGTGGAAAATTAACTTTGAGACAAAATCTAATAAATATCTTGGGAATGAAAACAGTATTTTGAAGCTCTTAAAATGGAAAATTCGCAAAAAATAGTTTTGCTGTATAGGAATATTATCTTCACCATTAAAATGGCCATCAAATCTAAGAGTTTTTAAATTCTTTTCTTTTTTTGACTTCAAAATAATTTGCAAAGATCTTTTATAAAGATATAAGCATCAAAGAATCCATTTTATTAGTCGCCAAAACTAAAAAACGCATTTCAAGATATGCAGTTGTTGGTTAAAAAAAAAAGGTAACAACCCATAATTTTTCTTTTCGAGGTCAAAGTAGTTTCTATTCAATTAAACTTTAAAATTACCTTCAAAAGGGAATTTTTAAGCTAAGCGGTAACGCCCTCCTGTTTCTAAAGCCGTGTCTAAGTAGTAGCTGCAATTTCAGCAATAAGAAAAAAGCCAAAGACATAAGAATTTAAGAACGAAGTGAAGAAGAATAAATTCAATACCTGGAATTTTATTAAAGGAATTTATTCAATTTGTAAAAAAAAGTAGCAGAAATTTTAATTTTGACTAGTAAAAAGTCAGTTGACAGTCAAATCCTGCTAATGAATTCGCCGAAATGCAGACAATCGAAAGCTAGTTCGTCAACTTCTCCGATTTAAATTCTGGGCGCGACGACGTCGAATTTATTTACTAGCTCAGAACTACTCAAAGTCCACAAAATCTGAACTACTATGTACTCCATTAAATACCTTTGAAGCTAGTGACGAGTTAAGGTAGTGCAAAATTTTAAACTTATTTCCTACTGGGTATTTACAATTGAAGTGCAAGTGTAATTAGCTGCTATAAATGCTCGTGTTGGAGTGGCAAAGGTTTAGTGTAAATTGATGGTTTAAAAAGAAAATCTACGGTTATCGCCACCCAAGCTACGATTTCAGCTAATTTTCCTATGCAAATGTGAATGCGAAAGCGCCAAGAACGGTGTGCAATGCGCTTGTGCATATAAGTATACATATATACAAATCCATGTACTTACATACATATGTACATATGAAAAAATGTAAATACAAATTTGTATGTGTGTCGTCAGATAAATGGGCGTACATACGAGTATGTTTGAGACAGCCAGCAATTAAATGCACATGTTGTTATTGCACTTTTTTTTTGTTTTTCTCACAGATGGATTTTGCTTTTGCTGAATTGCACTGCTTCACACTGTGGTGCTAATTTTTTGTTGTATTTTTATTTAAGTAGGTGGTAAGCTTTACTGTATTTTCCGCTATAGTTTTTTTTTTTATAAAAACTTAAAATGTATCTATTGTTTTTCTGGTTTTTGTATTCCATGCGTGCTTGTAAGTCAGTGATTAGTTTTTTTATTTTTTGCACTGCTACCAAATTTATTTCATCAAGCCTTTTATTTTGAATTTTTATTTTTTAACTCCAAATTTGCTATTTCATAGGTTTAGTATACGATATGTGAATACTGACTTCTTGCATAATTACAAAAAAAAAACACTCACTTAGTCATCGAGTCTCACTTCCCTACTTCCACTTCTCCACAAACTTCACCTTAAAAAATGGCCTCTACTAGTAACTGCAATCGCTGCTCGCGCACTAAGTAAGCACCTGCTCACCTAACTTGGCCTAAGTGGTGATGGAGGCCCTCGTTCTACTCAGTGTTTTCGGTCAAAGTGGGCTAATCGTGCGCCCGTTATCTCAACTGCTTAAGCGTTCTTAGTTAAATACATTTGTTGGTAAGTGCACATATACATACATACATACATACGTACTTGTAAACATACATATATATTTTTGTTAGTGCTTTCAATGTCTCCAGTTATTTCACGCTTCAAATTATTTCTGATTTATTGTTAAATTTTTTTGTTATTGTCGTGTTATTTTAGTTTCATAAACTTTACTTTTATTGTTTTCTTTTATCTTATCACAGACTTGTTACTGATAAGGAATATGTATTTAGCTTTTGTTGGTGCTTACACTTTTATATTCAAAGACACGTTTTTATTGTCTTAAAAATATTTTAAGCCAATTCGTTTTCCGGTGATCGTTTTCGTCATTTTACTTTTGCTTGACTAAATATACATATTTGTATGAGTTCTATACTTAGTTAAATTTCTGTTACTCTTGAACACTTTTTAAGTACAAATAAATTTATTTCTGTATATACTAAGTACAAAATAGTTACACTAATTATTCCATCGCCAACAGTGCCAATG
>NW_023458566.1:4933402-4939779 GCF_013731165.1 Rhagoletis pomonella | reverse complement strand
TTTTTTTTTTTGGTTTTGCTTACAGCACTGAATGAATTGTGGCTGACATTGATTTCAATTGATAAACTACCTGGCATTGGATGTTGGCGCCACCAAATATTTACGAGTTTAAATGAACGCACATTCTTATGTTTGCCGAATGATGAATTACACTTACCGTTGTTTAACTAAGTGCTGGGGTGGGTAGTTGCTTCAAACGAATATACATATGTGGTTAGCTCTTTGTGCGATTTAATAGTCTGCTCTTAATGGGTTTTAGACGAATAACAATGAATGTTGCGTTATGTTTTTTTAATAGATACCTGTTCTGTAAATCATTACAGGTCACGAAAGGTGTAAATCTTCCTGTACTTGGAATTCTATCTGCGGACAGGAAACTGTTTGGCATCTGGAGAAATACCTGAGATCTTTTTACACTGGGCAGCAAGTCAAAGGTTTTTCAGTCAAGGTGAAATGGAATGTTATCAGAGTGTAACGAGCTTTCGAAAAATATAGAGCTGTAAAAATATGTCGAGTTATCAAAATTTATAGAGACATCCAAAGTTTATCGAGTTGTCTATTTACATCAAGATATATTCCTTTTATGGGTTAACGGAATTTGTCGACACCTTGAAACGCAAAGTTATCGAGATTTATCAAAATTAGTCGAGTTATCGAATGTTATTGGGCTTTCGTATTTTAGTGTCTCAATCAATATGTAAAATGTAAAAATGTATAGTGTAAATTCCTAGTCCTGTCAAAGTCCTCCAAAGACTTCCAAAGATATGAAACATTTTAGTGACTTTTTGGTGCCAAAGCGGGCTATTTTCCAGTATGTAATTTCTTACCTTATAAACTGAACGACGTGCTAAGTTATAAAACCTCCCGGAGGCACAGGCACTGGTTCTTTTTTTTAGCGCCTGAACGATTTCTGACGAATTCAATTAAGCGGGCCAGTAGTTTATATTCTATACTTGGCGGCAGCCCAAGTGAAGCCATTACCTTCTATGTTAGTCTTTCCATTGCACAAAACGTTTTCCTCTTCCTCTCCTACCAGCAGCGGTAAATTCTTTCAGAGCTGAATCATTTACGTTTATGTCGCCGCCAAGCTAAAGTTATTGGCTTTGTTATCGATGTTTTTATCGAATTTGTTATCGATTTTGTTATCGATTTTGTGATTATTTAACGATTTCGTTACTGATATTTTTTATCGATATTTCATTGGTTTTGTTATCGATATTTTTATCGATTTTGTTATCGACAATTTTTATTTTGTTATCGATGATTTTGTTATCGACAAATTATCGATTATTGATCGATTTTGTTATAGATATTTATCGGTTTTGTTACCTATAGATATTTATCGATTTTGTTATCGATATTTTTATCGATCATGTTATCGATATTTTTATCGATCATGTTATCGATATTTTTATCGGTTTCGGTATCGACATTTTTTATCTATTTTCTAATCGATTTTGCTATCGAAATTTTTATCGAATTTGTCTTCGATTTTTTTATCGATATTCTTATCGGTTTTGTTATCGATATTTTTTTTGGATGTTTCTATCGATTTGGTTATCGATAGACTTCAAAGATAAAAATGAAGATAAAGGAAAAGAGAATAGCATAAATGTACCTAGAACGAACGGTAGGTAGGGATCTAGATAGAAAAAAGACAAAATATATAACCTTAAAAGCAGATGTACGTATGTAGTTATGTATGCACATACATATATATGTATATTGGTTATAAGACAAAATAGATATGTAACGTAATTTTCACTTCACCAGTGTGGCTTAGGCGCACTTACTTTTTTGTTCTTCATATTCAAAGCTTGGGAGTTCATATTTTGCACTGGCTTTCGTGCTGGAGTGAAAAAGTCTGCCCTCCGTTGTGATTTGTCTTACAGGAATTCGCCCTGGTCACGAGGCCTTCCGAAAGTCGCCTCTCTGATGAGGACTCAAAAAGATTTTAAGTTGTTATATGTGTACACCCTAATGCCCCTGCAGATCTGAGTGTATCCATTCAGATTGGCCACGTTTATATGCATATATGTTATTCAAGAAGCGTATCTTTTTGGCATCTGCACACTTTCTATTGTAAAATTCGAGCCGAAAGTAAATTGATATTTATTCGCAAAATTAGGAGAGACATTATTTTTTGTGAAACAACAGCAAGTGCTTCGCCATTAAGTACAATGAGTTTGAACCAATTTCTATTCTAATCACTTTTGTTTTTCTTTCTTTTTGTGCATTAGATATATTTTTTTTTATTTCTAGCGACCAATATATTAGCATACCAAACGGCAGCGAATCGTCAATAGTGTGCAGAGTAAGGTGTTATAGATTAGAAAGTGGATTACAAATAAATATATATTACAGGCACGTAATGCGTTCAATAGAAGGGTACTTCTTGGCTCGTCGCTGCCTTGTATCGATAAGAGTTCAAAAATAAATAAAATAAAATAAAATCTCAAAAATGCTCGGAATTGATTTGTGAAATGCGAAAGGCTTTCATTGGTGGTTGTTAAATGCTCTAATGCCACAGTTGCGGGGAAGGTAAAAAAAATGAACGCCTTGTGTGCGTCAATATTCGTGTAGTCGTGGTATATGTATGCGCGGCGCGTGTTTTTCCTGCTCGATATTTTTTAAGTGTCATTTTTATGTAGAAAGTTTTAACAGCTATGGCAATTAATAGCACTTTAATTTAAATCAATTTGTATTGTCATAAAAGTAACTGTAGTTGTTTTTTAAATGCAAATAAAAGTAAAGTTATTCGATTTGCTGGTTACTCACGTGCAAATTAAATGAAACTTTTTACGAAAAAATTTGAAAATATTTTCGAGGAGCAAAAGCAATAAAAAACTTGCTATGCTTTTTCAACAAGTTTGCATAATTACAGACATACAGCCATACATACATACCGAAAGGGAAAAATACTTTAGTTTAAATAATGCTTATTTGTTTCAATTTCAATGTGGCCATGTGAGCGTAAACTCAAATATGTATCAACATAGTATGTATGTACTTATGTATTATATATGTATGTACATTAGACTGCATCACCGAAATAAGTTGCAGTTTTTCCGCCGGGATTACGCTTATTATATTTTAAGACGTTTACCAAAAATATTTCCGAAAAATATTAAGATTTACGCGAGCTGGACCGATTTGAAAATACCTCCAAAAATGGAGGCTTTTATGATTTAAAATAGCTTCTTAAAGAACTTTTTGAAAAAATTCCCCTCAGATGACAAAACAGATTAAGCTAAAGAAATCTGCATAAAAATATTAAAAAAAAAGTTCAACGGAATCGTAATAATGAGATTTTTGATGCTGTTTTTTTAACTCTTTTTAAATACTGATTTGCGAAAACTTGAATAACTGTGCCAAAACTACTCTGATTTAGACTTTTTATTTCTGTGCACAAAAAAGAGCTCATTAAATTTTTTTTCCAAATACCAACACATCTTAATTTAACTCGAAATGACGCTCGTTTATCCTAAGTTTCTCTTTCATCCTATGAATAAGTTTACTATCAGATAAATAAAAAGGGTGCGAAAACACCTTTCCAATTATACCTCACAAGGCTAAATTCTAATAGTTTAGGTTCAGTTATTCAAGTTTTTCTTATACCAATGTTTGAAAAAAGTTAAAGAACATAATCAAAAATCTCATTATAACGATTCCGTTGAATTTTTGTAAAAATATTTTTGTGCAAATTGTTTAAGCTTAAACCGTTATAAAAATCTTTGCAAAGCTTTTTTTATTAATATTTTATATATATGTATTCATATATTTTATATTTTCAAATCGCTCCAGCTCACGTAAATCTTAATGTTTCCGAAATATTTTGGTGGAAGCGTTGAAATATAATATATTTTATAATTCCAATGGAAACATAGTACCGATTTTTTGTGTATGGGTAGTGATGCAGTCTAATGTACATATGTAAATATGTAAAAACGTATGTTTGTGCCAAGTATTAGCAAGTAGCAAGTATTTTGAGCAGCTATTTTGCGTCAGCTATAATTTGAAGAGCTGTCTGTCCATATTGCCACGCCCAGCAGCGCAGTCTGACTGCTGTTTTGTTTTCTGCTTCCTCTATTGCAATTTCTGTTGTACTCGTACTTTTACAATTTTTCTCTTCAAAGTATGCATAATGATAAAAATATTTGGCAATTTTTATTTTTCGTGCGAAATTACTTCTGTCCATACATACATACATACATACATGTCTATTCAAAAAAACAGAGGCGTATCTGAAAAGGTGCAGCGCACTGTCCTCGTATTTACAGTCTCGAAAGCTTAGACATTTGGTACTTATAGCCGCATGCCGTTTAGACCCGAGAATAAAAACCTTCGCCACCTGCATTTCGTCTTTGCAATAGTCCGTTAGTAGAGGTTGCGATCCTCTTAGAAAAATAAAACCTTATTGCACATCTGAAGGCCAAACTTTTCCTTGTGACACCTCATTTTTTTAAATTGAATGAACAGTGCAACACCTAAGGTCATTCGCAAAAATTGCCCACGCGTATTATACATATATAATTTTTAAATAGGTGGAAACCCCACTCAAACAAAAAACAAAAACTTATTGCATATGCAGAGACCATATCCTTTCACTTGGTACCTTAGTTGTTAGTCCAACAAACGGGGAGGATCTTATAATTTTTAAAAGTGGCAACCCTACTCAAAAGGTAATACATTATTGAACATCTAAAATCCGAAACCTTTTATTTGACACCTCATTTGTTGTAATCCAGCGCAAAGTGAAGATCTTATAATTTTTTTAGATAGGTGGCAACCCTATAGGAATTTAAAGTACTAAAGATAATATTCTTATCGATACAGATTATACTTAAAAATCTCATCTAAATCCGTTCAGTAGTTTTTGAGATTAGCGTGTTCAAAGAATCTCGACCTTCTTTTAAACTATGTATAGAAGATAGTAATTTTTGAATAATTGGCAACCCTATTCAAAAAACGAAAGCTTTTGTACATGCCGAGGCCATTCCGTTTCATTTGGTGTCTCATTTTGTAATCCAACGAACGGCGAAAATCTTTTAACTTTTTAATAGGTGGCAATACTACTCAGAAAATAATACATTATTGCAGATGTAGAGGCTAAATATTTTCGTTTGACAGTGACGGTGCAAAACTGATGTCCACGCTTATTATGATTGTATATAGTAATTGTATTAACAGCTGGCAACCCTATTCGAAAAAATAAAACATTCGTGATTCCCTTTCATTTAACACCTCATCTTTTGTAATCCAACGGGCGGTGCAGATCTTATAGTTTTTTAGACAGGTGGTAACCCTATTGAAATTCAAAATAATAAAATTATAGTTTAATAAACTAAAACCTCCCTTTTATAATTGCCATTCGTACTGTCATCAGGTATGTAGCTTGAGAATAGAAATCGCTGCATCTTTTAGGCGCATCAATATTACATAGTTACATCCCGAGCTAATAAGAGGAAGGTAATAAAAAAGGTCACTCTCCTATCGATACATAGTATAGTTGCGCGTACAAATAATCTGGACTTTCTTTATACTATGTATAGACAGAAGTAATCGAAACCTTCGTGGTAAAGTTGAGCTTAAACCCTACCGGTCTCCGCCTATATTTGCAAAAATGATATATCTACATAAATGTATGTATATTCATAAACATATTTTACGAATTTCAGCGCCAGCAACAATCCTCCACAAAATATATACCTACAAGAAGATATTCACATATTTACCTACAAACATACAAACAACACAAGTGCATATACGCCACACTAACTTACACCACATTCACCGTCCGCAATCGTAATTGCGTATTCAAGTCAGGTTCTAAAGCCAAATCCACGCAAAAGCTCAACACGTTCCAACATAAATACATACATAATGAAACAGAAGAAATTCTTCAATTTGTTGACGTTGGCCCAGACGCATATCTATCTTTCGGCTGTTCTGCATGGACATCTGTTGCCGGTCGAAGTGCATTTTAGCTCTGCTCAACAGGTGACTGTTGTCAAGTGGCGTACGGTGGTACATACATATGTATATGTATGTATGTATGGAATATGGCAGACTATGCGGCAGTGACACGCACAAATATACTTACGTTTGTTGTTGTAAGCGTGCAAAATTACTGCCTATATTACATACATACACTCATCAGAATATGTTACCGTACAGTGTTGATGTTTTTCGTAAAAAATGAGAATTTTGGTGAAGATTTTTCAAATTTTCCAAAATTTTGTAAAAACTTTGAATCATTAATTTATATGCCATTTGATGCAGAATGAACTATATGTATTTCTATTAAAAATTAACGAAAAAATTTATTAGGAAAAACCAGCAAATATTAAAAAAAAAACACTGTACAGAAACATATT
>NW_023458566.1:4926911-4933302 GCF_013731165.1 Rhagoletis pomonella | reverse complement strand
TTTTTTTTTTTGGTTTTGCTTACAGCATTGAATGAATTGTGGCTGACATTGATTTCAATTGATAAACTACCTGGCATTGGATGTTGGCGCCACCAAATATTTACGAGTTTAAATGAACGCACATTCTTATGTTTGCCGAATGATGAATTACACTTACCGTTGTTCAATTGAGTGCTGGCGTAGTTGCTGCATATGAGTGGATGTGAATAGGGAATGACTCTTTGTGCGATTTAATAGTCTGCTCTTAATGGGTTTTAGACGAATAACAATGAATGTTGGGTTATGTTATGTTTTTTTAATAGATACCTGTTCTGTAAATCATTACAGGTCATAAAAGGTGTAAATCTTCCTGCACTTAGAATTCTATTTGTGGACAGGACTCTGTTTGGCATCTGGGTTTGGCATCTGGAGAAACACCTGAGATCTTTTGTACACACTGCGCAGCAAGCCAAAGGCTTTTCAGTTAAAAGGGCAATGGAATGGATAAGTAAGAAGGTGTGGGCGCATAACTAATTGGAGACTGCAGTGATAGTAATATGGTCTAAAGTCTCTAGTAGAACCAATTTTAAGAACACCATTGGAAAGGTAATTTTCTTTGGATTTGAAAGATTTTATGGTTTTAAAATTGGTTAAAAATTACGGCCAAAATCAGCGATTAAAATTTTCCGTATTTGAGTTAATTTCGAATATTGTTCGAATAAAGCTTAACTTTGTAGTAAAGATAAATGTGATAACGAAGAAATAAATGAAACAATTCAGAGATAAAAGTGATGGCAAAATTGAAGATAAAGACGAATTTGAAAACAATGAGAAATATATAAGACTTATTTTCCATAGGAATCGAAATAGGCTCAGTCATACAAAATTTAGTTATCGAAAGTTATCATGTTACCGTAATTTATCGAATAATCGATGTTTATAGTTGTGGAAATTTATCAAATCATCGATGTTTATAGTTATCGAAATTTATTGAATATTTCACGTTTATTGAGTTATCACAACGTATCGAAATATTCAAATTTATCAATGTTTATTGAGTTATCGAAATTTACGTATAGTTGTCGAGCATTAAATTTTACGGGATTATCGAAATTTGTCAAGCTGATGCAATTTATCGATATTTATTGAATTGTCGTTATTTATAGAGCTAACAAAATTTATCGAGTTGTCGTAATGCATCGAGTTATTTCAACTTATCGAGTTATTCATATTTATTGAGTTAGATTTATTGAAATTTCAAGGTTATACAAATTTATTAAGTTATCACTACTTATCGACCTTTATCGTGTTACCAGAATGTAACGAGTTATCGTAATTTGTCGAAAGCTTTCGACAAATATGGAGCTGTAAAAATATGTCGAGTTGTCGAAATTTATAGAGACATCCAAAGTTTATCGAGTTATCAATTTACATCAAGATATATACATCGCGTTATCGAATGCTATTAAGCTTTCGTATTTTAGTGTCACAATCGATATGTATCAAAATGTATCGTGTAAATTCCAAGTCCTGTCCAAATCGTCCAAAACTTTTAAAGATATGAAAAATTTTAGTGACGTTTTAGTTCCAAAGTAGGAGATTTTCCGGTAAGTAACTTTCAGCCTTATAAATTGAACGACGTGCTAAGTTATAAAACCTCCCAAAGCCAAAAAAAATAGAGAAACTGTTGAATTTTGACAGTAACTGGCACTCCTAGTTCTTATTTTTTTTAGCGTCTAAACGATTTCTGACGAATTCAATTAAGCGGGCGAGTAGTTTATATTTTGTACTTGGCGGCAGCCAAAGTGAAGCCATTACCTTCTATGTTAGTCTTTTCATAGCACAAAACGTTTTTCGCTTCCTCTAATACTAGCTGCGGTAAATTCTTTTAGAGCTGAATCATTTACGTCTATGTCGCCGCCAAGCTCCAGTTATTGGCTTTGGTATCGATTTTGTTATCGATCTTTTTTTATCGAATTTGTTATCGACACTTTTATCGAATTTGTTATCGACACTTTTATCGAATTTGTTATCAATATTTTCATCGGTTTTGTTTTAAATGATTTTGTTATCGAAAATTTATCGATTTTGTTATAGACATTTTCATCGATTTGTTATAGATATTTATTGCTTTTGTTATCGATATTTATCGATTTTATTTTCGACATTTCTATCGATTTTTTCGATATTTTTATCGATTTAGCTAACGATAATTTTATCGATTTTCTAGCCGATTTTGCTATCGAAATATTTATCGATTTTTTTATCAATTTTGTTATCGATATTTTTATCGATTTTGTTATCGATATTTTTATCGGTTTTGTTATCGATATTTTTTGAATGTTTCTGTCGATTTGGTTACCGATAGAGTACAAAGATTAAAATGAAGATAAAGGAAAATAAAATAACAAAGTGCAATTAGAACGAACAGGGTTATAGGTAGGGATGTAGATAGAAAATAGAAAAAAAATATAACCTTAAGCAAAGGCACATGTATGTATGTATATATGTAAATTTGTATGTATATTGGTTATGAGACAAAATAGATATGTAACGCAAGTTTCACTACTCCAGTGTGGCCCAGGCGCACTTACTTTTTTATTCTTCAGAAGTCATAGCTGGGGAGTTCATACTTTTGCACTGGCTTTGGTGCTGCAAAAAAAGTGAAGTGAGTGGTGAAAAAGTCTGCCCTCCTCCGTGATTTGTCTTACAGGAATTCGCGCTGGTCACGAGGCCTTCCGAAAGTCGCCTCTCTGATGAGGACTCAAAAAGATTTTGAGTTGTTATTTGTGTACACCCTAATGCCCCTGCAGATCTTAGTGTATCCATTCAGATTGGCCACGTTTATACGCATATATGTTATTCAAGAAGCGTATCTTTTTGGCATCTGCACACTTTCTATTGTAAAATTCGAGACGAAAGTAAATTGATATTTATTCGCAAAATTAGGAGAGACATTCTTTTTTGTGAAACAACAGCAAGTGCTTCACCAGTAAGTACAATGAGTTTGAGCCAATTTCTATTCTAATCACTTTTGTTTTTCTTTCTTTTTGTGCATTATATATATTTTTTTTTTATTTCTAGCGACCAATATATTAGCATACCAAACGGCAGCGAATCGTCAATAGTGTGCGGAGCAAAGTGTTATAGATTAGAAAGTGGATTACAAATAAATATATATTACAGGCACGTAATGCGTTCAATGGAAGGGTACTTCTTAGCTCGCCGCTGCCTCGTATCGATAAGAGTTCAAAAATAAATAAAATAAAATAAAATCTCAAAAATGCTCGGAATTGATTTCTGAAATGCGAAAGGCTTTCATTGGTGGTTGTTAAATGCTCTAATGCCACAGTTGCGGGGAAGCTAAAAAAATTAACGCCTTGTGTGCGTCAATATTCGTTTAGTCGTAGTATATGTATGCGCGGCGCGTGTTTTTCCTGCTCGATATTTTTTAAATGTCATTTTTATGTAGAAAGTTTTAACAGCCATGGCAATTAATAGCACTTTAATTTAAATCAATTTGTATTGTCATAAAAGTAACGGTAGTTGTTTTTTAAATCCAAATAAAAGTAAAGTTATTCGATTTGCTGGTTACTCACGTGCAAATTAAATGAAACTTTTTACAAAAAAATTTGAAAATAATTTCGAGGAGCAAAAGCAATAAAAAGCTTGCTATGCTTTTTCAACAATTTTGCATAATTACAGACATACATACATACCGAAACGGAAAAATACTTTAGTTTAAATAATGCATATTTGTTTTAATTTACATATGTATGTATGTGGCTATGTAAGCGTAAACTCACATATGTATGAACATAGTATGTATGTACTTATGTGTTATATATGTATGTACATTAGACTGCATCACCAAAATAAGTTGCAAAACTTATTATATTTCAAAACGCCCACCAAAATATTTCGTAAAAATATGAAGATTTACGTGAGCTGGACCGATTTGAAAATACCTCCAAAAATGGAATTTTTTTATGAATAAAAATAGTTTTTTAAAGAACTTTAAAAAAAATTTCCTCAGATGACAAAACAGATTAAGCTTAAAAAATCTGCATAAAAATATTTAAAATGATGTTCAACGGAATCGTAATAATGAGATTTTGATGCTGTTTTTAACTTTTTTCAAAGATTGTTTTACGAAAACTTTAATAACTGGGCCAAAACTACTCCGATTTAGACTTATGGGATCTCGGTAGAAAGGTATTTTCCCACTCTTTCTATTTCTGTGCACGTCTCTTATTTTTCCAAATACCAACACATCTTAATTCAACTTTGAATTATATTCGTTCATTCTACCTTTCTCTTTCATTCTTTGAATGAGTTTATTAGCAAAGAAATACAAAGGGTGAGAAAATACCTTTCCAATTATACCTCACAAGTCTAAACCGGAAGAGCTTAGGTTCAGTTATTCAAGTTTTTCTTATACCAGTCTTTGAAAAAAGTTAAAAATCTTAATCAAAAATCTCATTATTACGATTTCGTTGAAATTTTCTTTTAAAAATGTTTTTATGCAGTTGAGGGGATTTTTTCATTAAAATCTTTGAGAAGCTATTTTTATTCATAAAAACTCCATTTTTAGAGATATTTTCAAATCGGTCCAGCTCACGTAAATCTTAATATTTTCCCGAAATATTTTGATAATATAACAGATTTTATAATTCCAATGGAAACACAGTACCGATTTTTATTTTTATTTTTTGTATGGGAAGTGGTGACGCAGTCTAATGTACATATGTAAATATGTAAAAACGTATGTTTGTGTCAAGTATTAGCAAGTAGCAAGTATTTCGAGCAGCTATTTTGCGTCAGCTATAATTTGAAGAGCTGTCTGTCCATATTGCCACGCCCAGCAGCGCTGCCTGACTGCTGTTTTGTTTTCTGCTTCCTCTATTGCAATTTCTGTTGTACTCGTACTTTTACAATTTTTCTCTTCAAAGTATGCATAATGATAAAAACATTTGGCGATTTTTATTTTTCGTGCGAAATTACTTCGGTCCATAAATACATACATACATACATGTCTATTTAAAAAAAAAGACAGAGGCGTATCTGAAAAGGTACAGCGCACTGCCAACGTATTTACAGTTTCGAAAACTTAGTCATTTGATACTACAGCCGCATGCCGTTTAGACCCGAGAATAAAAAACTTCGCCACCTGCATTTCGTCTTTGCGAATTTCCGTTGGTTTTCCATCTCAAGAGCAAACATATGCTTCTGGGCTATTCCCATACTTGGCATGAGTATGGGCCCTAGCTTTCGTTAAATATCTATGGTTGCCGACTCGAGCAACCTTTTCAGCGGAGAGTAAACATTCTTTTTTACGATATAACCAAGCTGGCGCAATCGTTGTATTTATTATTCCATCTTCTTAATCTTTTTTTTATAGAGAAAGAGATTTGCTCTTTAATTTCTTAACGTGCCTTATATGCATATACGTTATATTACCTTACAGCTTAAAATGCAAATACCAGTAGGGGGCTTATAATTTTACGGCACCTCCGAGAGGCAAATGATTTTATGAGAAGCTTTTTCAAGGCAGAAATATACTCGGAGATTTGCCATCGCCTGCCGAGGCGCGATCACTGTTAGAAAAACCCTTTTATAATTCCAGATGTTTCTCGCACCAGGAATCTAACCCAGCTCCTATGGATAGGTAGCATACACCTCTAATCACTCGGCTACATTCGCCTTCCAATACATCCGTACATACAAATTTTGCGTTAAGTGAACATAATTTTCAAGTTGTTTTCTCCAAGGTCCTTATACTCACCAGAGGGTGGAAAAAGGCAAACGAACAAAGCGGAGAATAAATTACTTTTCGGTTTAAGATCTTCTGATGCATAAATGAGACATCACATAGACAGATGGAAATCGTACAAAAAACACGCAATGGAATTTTCCCCTTCCCGTATTTGGAGATACAAGTACCGAAATACTGTAAATTACTCTTTAACAGTCATGGGTAGATAGAGTGCAGGTCATCAACAAAGAGTGTAAACATTGTGAATTGTAAGCGTAATATATAAAGCAAACATCTACGTACATACATAAAAAGTCGTGCAGCTTTAATTGTTAAATAATTTTAACTAGCCGGCCGCGTATGCGAGTTACATCTTAATACTCCCCTGCTTCTCTCTTACCTACTTCTCTTTTAACTACTTCTCTTCTACTCATCATTTATTTACATAAGTACCAGTAATATAGTTTATCTCTTAGTTATTAAGCACCGTTAGTCCATAAGTTATAACGTTCTTAAATAAGTTCTATAAATATAAGCTCATGTCTAGTTTTAAGTCCTGTTTGAATAATACCTTCGAATAAACAAGGTCGTCGGAATTTAAGTTCAAAAGTCGGTTGTTTTATTTCGGTACTAAGTTCAAGCATATGTTATTTGCGC
>NW_023458566.1:4925805-4926811 GCF_013731165.1 Rhagoletis pomonella | reverse complement strand
TTTTTTTTTTAATATTTGCTGGTTTTTCGTAATAAATTTTTTCGTTAATTTTTAATAGAAACATAGTTCATTCCGCATCAAATGGCATATAAATTAATGATTCAAAGTTTTTACAAAATTTGGGAAAATTCGAAAAATTTTTACCAAAATTCTCATTTTTTACGAAAAACATCAACACTGTACGGTAACATATTCTGATGAGTGTATGTATGTAATATAGGCAGTAATTTTGCACGCTTACAACAACAAACGTCAGTATATTTGTGCGTGTCACTGCCGCATAGTCTGCCATATTCCATACATACATACATACATACATATGTATGTACCACAGTACGCCGCTTGACAACAGTCACCTGTTGAGCAGAGCTAAAATGCACTTCGACCGGCAACAGATGTCCATGCAGAACAGCCGAAAGATAGATAAGCGTCTGGGCCAACGTCAACAAGTTGAAGAATTTCTTCTGTTTCATTATGTATGTATTTATGTTAGAACGTGTTGAGCTTTTGCGTGGATTTGGCTTTAGAACCTGACTTGAATACGCAATTACGATTGCGGACGGTGAATGTGGTGTAAGTTAGTGTGGCTAATATGCACTTGTGTTGTATGTATGTATGTAGGTAAATATGTGAATATCTTCTTGTAGGTATATATTTTGTGGAGGATTGTAGCTGGCGCTGAAATTCGACAAATATGTTTTTGAGTATACATATGTGTAGATATATTATTTTTGCAAACATAGGCGGAGACCGGTAGGGTTTAAGCTCAACTTTACCACGAAGGTTTCCACTACTTCTGTCTATATATAGTAACGGGTGATTTTTTTGAGGTTAGGATTTTCATGCATTAGTATTTGACAGATCACGTGGGATTTCAGACATGGTGTCAAAGAGAAAGATGCTCAGTATGCTTTGAAATTTCATCATGAATAGACTTACTAACGAGCAACGCTTGCAAATCATTGAATTTTATTACCAAAATCAGTGTTCGGTTCGAAATGTGTTT
>NW_023458566.1:4924130-4925705 GCF_013731165.1 Rhagoletis pomonella | reverse complement strand
TCGGTTGTTTTATTTCGGTACTAAGTTCAAGCATATGTTATTTGCGCGTGTATGCGATATTAAATAAGGTGTGATTGACAACTAAACAGGTTGCAACCCTACTAAAAAAATAATATATAATTGCGCATATGGAGCCCAAGCCCTTTCATTTGAACCTAATTTCTGGTAATCCAACGAACAATGCGGATTTTAAAACCTTTTATACAGGTGGCAACCCTATAGGAATTTAAAGTACTTAAGATAATATTCTTGCCGATACAGATTATACTTAAAAAACCTCGTCTAAATCCGTTTAATAGTTTTTGAGATTAGCGTGTTCAAAGAATCTCGACTTCCTTTTAAACTATGTATAGAAGATTGTAATTTTTAAATAGTTGGCAACCCTATTCAAAAAATGGAAGCTTTTGTACCTGTGGAGTCCAAGCCCTTTCATTTGGTGTCTCATTTTGTAATACAACGAACGGCGAAAATCTTTTAACTTTTTAATAGGTGGCAATCCTACTCAGAAAAATAATACATTATTACATATCCAGAGGCTAAGTCTTTTTGTTTGACAGTGACGGGGCAGAACTGATGCCTACGCTTATTATGATTAAATATAGTAATTTTATTAACAGCTGGCGACCCTATTCGAAAAAATAAGACATTAGTGACAGTCTAGTGGCAAATCCCTTTCATTTGACACCTCATCTTTTGCAATCCAACGAACGGTGCAAATCTTATATTTTTTTAGACAGGTGGCAACCCTATTAAAATTTAAAATAAAAAAGGTCACTCTCCTATCGATACATGGTATAGTACCGCATACAAAAAATCTCGACTTCCCCTTATAACGGGTGATTTTTTAAGAGCTTGATAACTTTTTTTTTAAAAAAAACGCATAAAATTTGCAAAATCTCATCGGTTCTTTATTTGAAACGTTAGATTGGTCCATGACATTTACTTTTTGAAGATAATTTCATTTAAATGTTGACCGCGGCTGCGTCTTAGGTGGTCCATTCGGAAAGTCCAATTTTGGGCAACTTTTTCGAGCATTTCGGCCGGAATAGCCCGAATTTCTTCGGAAATGTTGTCTTCCAAAGCTGGAATAGTTGCTGGCTTATTTCTGTAGACTTTAGGCTTGACGTAGCCCCACAAAAAATAGTCTAAAGGCGTCAAATCGCATGATCTTGGTGGCCAACTTACCGGTCCATTTCTTGAGATGAATTGTTCTCCGAAGTTTTCCCTCAAAATGGCCATAGAATCGCGAGCTGTGTGGCATGTAGCGCCATCTTGTTGAAACCACATGTCAACCAAGTTCAGTTCTTCCATTTTTGGCAACAAAAAGTTTGTTAGCATCGAACGATAGCGATCGCCATTCACCGTAACGTTGCGTCCAACAGCATCTTTGAAAAAATACGGTCCAATGATTCCACCAGCGTACAAACCACACCAAACAGTGCATTTTTCGGGATGCATGGGCAGTTCTTGAACGGCTTCTGGTTGCTCTTCACTCCAAATGCGGCAATTTTGCTTATTTACGAAGCCATTCAACCAGAAATGAGCCTCATCGCTGAACAAAATTTGTCGATAAAA
>NW_023458566.1:4917220-4924030 GCF_013731165.1 Rhagoletis pomonella | reverse complement strand
TAACTCCATCTCTACAACATTCATAATTTACCTTAACTTATTAGTTTTATTTCTAATCTCCTTTCGGCGTGGGTGGATAAAGTTAGTACACATTTTATGGTTGGACTATGCCGTCAATCATCGGCAGTCAAATTTAGCCCTCAGTAAAATCAGCACATTTTTAATTAAACTTTCACGGCAACAACAGCGAAAGTCGACCACACGCACATCTATACGAATATAGTACATACGTAACTTACTTCCCACTACTTTTGCATACATACATATATATTCATTACTAAGTAGGTGCCCATCGCGCCCATTGTCCCAAGCTTAATGCCAAGCACCACTTCATGCTGCGGTTTCCTCTAGTTCGTTAGTTTACCGAATGTTCATAGACCGCGCAGAGGCATTGATTGCAACCAACCAGCTGCTTCACCTGATTTGCATGCCACACGCGCGCGCGCCGCTTTATGATTGAGCAGCTTTAAATTTTGTACATAGATTATTTATTGTATTGGCCATAATGGCAGTCAAGTAAGTAGCAGTAATGCTGTAGTGGATAATATTTTATGTGCACTTTTGTTGTTGCTATTGCTATTGTCCGCCCCATTTGATTACTAGTACGCGTTGCTTGGGTTTTTTTTTTTTTTGTTTTGCTTCTTAAATATGTATACTTCGAGGCTTAATAGCAGTGCTTTTCTAACCAATGCAGGTGCTTTGCAATTCCAAATCAAGTGCTATTTGTATGTACGTATGTATATGTGTAGCTGTACTCACAGCATTGTAAAATGCTTCAATGTTAGGTGGGTGGGTGGTTTCGGTCTGTCCGCAACTGGGGTATCAACTGACTTGTAACAAAATTTTATGTCATTATTTGGGACTCCATTGAAAATGCAAATAAAATCAAAACACTAAATCACATTCACTTCTTTCACTTCTTGCTGGTCCACACGCTGACAGAAGCCTATAATTTTCTATAATAAAGGTAAAATAGCTATAATATTTATTGGACAGTAATTATATGTTGCAGCGCTATTTTGTCTCTACCGGAAGATATTTAAGGCAGAGCTGTTGACAGATTGAGCAATGTTCCGCCTTTTTTTTTATATCCTTTGACCTAAGTAATGGCATTGAGTGTATTGTAAAATCAATTAAAAAACAACGCTACTTTTCTATATAAAACGGGCAGTGTAGTTTCATCAAAAACGATAGTTGTTGCTCATAAATAAACTTAGCATACATTTTTTATCATTTAAAAAGTAGTAAGTTTTTTGGCTCTTTAGAAACTAAATACTTCATCCATTGTAAAACACTCCTAATCATTTGACAGCATTCGCTGGTTCGCATATTATCTGCGAGCCTGGCATGGCCTGTTGGCTGGGAACCATTTTAGTCTTGGGTATTCCTAGAAAGTACAATCGGAAGCTTGGTCAGAGCTTTACTATGGCCCATTATATTTTGTAATGTCTTCGCGAATCTACCACATAGCCTGAACTGACAAAAATCTACACCTAATTTTGTTAAGTGTTTCAGTAATCTGCAATGCCCAGTAAAAACGGCCGTGCCTGTTTGAATGTCAAGCGTACTGATATTGAGTTGTGTTTTGAATGTTCTAGCAGCATAGCTTCATAGTTAACTCCGTGATAGTACGAGTATGGGCTTCAGGCCCATAAATCCTCAATCTGTTGCTTTGCCGACCACAATATTGCCCATGTATCCACTGTGTACGGAAACTCAACAAAAGTAAGTCCAAGGCAATCTTACACTAGGTAAAACTGATGTATAATTTACTTTCAAGACGAGAAGCTTTGCCCAGCCAACCAAGTGTGTTGATACTCCTCAGTTTTTTGTTTATTCTACTGTCTACACACTATTCCTGTCTACACAATATTCCTAGGCCATAAAACTCAGCACGGACGGTAAAGTTAGGAGAACAATTTGAAAAGTCAGTAACTTTTTGACAGATGAAACTGTCTCTAAGTTGTTTTTAGAGTTAAACCTTCCTGCCATCACAAATGCGTTGAGGGCCATACATATTCAGGAACATATTTCCTTCGAACATTCATGATTACGACAAGATTAGAGGTCGATAGAAGGCTGAGAAAAAAATATACAGTCACCTTTTCAGAGTGTCAATCATACGACTTGAAGAAATGGCGAGAGCAGGTGGGCCGGCTGCATATCTCAGGCAGGAAGATTTAGAGTTCGTTCAGCACTTTGTGTGCAAATGTCCCACACGGTGAAGAAATCATCTTAAATTTCTTTGAACCGCTTCTTCGGCACCATGGACACCTTGGGGACTGCTGCGTTAGAGCGTATAAATACGCCTTAAATTTAACTTAAATAACACCACCTACTTATATTATTTTTCCGCATTTATTAAAAAAAAAAAAATACATTGTTTTTAAGAAGGTGGAAGGTGTCGTACCCTAGTAATTTTGGGTCTGTCTTACAAAATAGTATGTCCCTTGGCTGACATTGGCAAGCCTGCGAGTGTCCCTCGGCTTGTTTGAAGGTGTTAATATGTCTCTGAAGAATACAGAATATTACAAATTCATTTTCATATACTTATTCACTTACTGAAAACTATAGGCAAAATGAGCTCGAAGCAGCAAAGTGATTTTTTCCTAATTTTCCTTTTCCAACATTTATTTTTCAAATCCAAAATATCATTGAAGCATAACAAAAAAGATTATAAAAAATCAAGCTAGCGTTAACGAATTCACTGTTGGCATACAGTTTTTTCTGGTGATGCGCTTTAAGTAAATAAGTACCTGCTTACCAACTACTACGAGCAGCATAATCCCACATAAAAATCGCGCAAGGAGACAATCAGCGTTCGAAGTAAAGTTTTTGTTGTGCAGTTGATGCCTTCACACTCCCAACCTCCACACATTGTGATGGTGTTTGTGTGCATTGTCATGTCACCAGATCGGTTAGTTACGATCTATAGTCACTGTCGTTGACATGCTAAGCCAGTTGTCATTGCAATTTTACGGGTCAGAGTATTCACGACTTTTAAATCACTTAGGAAGCTGTTGCCAGCAGAGTGGCAGTTTTCTTAGCAGTCAACTGGATTGGGTTATTGGAAAACTTTGACTTGCATGTAGACACATACATATGTGTGTATATACTGCTTTTGTATATACATATGTATCTATGTTATATGCAAATATTGCCATGCCTGTTTAGGTGGTAATAAATATTGCACATTAAATAAATTTGTTTAGATTGAAGTTGGTAATACATTTTTGCTCGACAGTTTTGGCAAGAAGACTTTGAGTTATCGAGCTAAAAGAAAAAGAAAGTTATGATTTTGTCAATATTTTGGCATTATGTTTTGTAAAATGGTATGGAGACATTTTGAGAAAGATGACATTCAGCGAGTATAGTATTATGTGCATTGCATTTCAGCGTGGCATGAGCGCAGCGATGTATGTTTTTTTTTATAGAAAAATATTTATAACTTTACCTTAGTGGCCATGGGAAAGCTAGGCACAAATTTATTGACTAGGTTGTAAAGGTGTAAAGTGGTTTTTTTATAAGTGCTACTAAAGCTGTTTAAAAGATATCCCACACGATTTGTAAAACAAAAGGACTTCAGTATCAGGATACAGGATGGTTCAAAAACTGAATTAAAAATATTATTTTTTTCTTTATTCATAACAGTGCCCAGTAAAAAATTTTCACTAAGGTCATCTAATATTTGACCCAGAAGGCAAGGGCAAGGTGCTTTAAAGAGTAGACAAATTAAGCAGTGCATTTATTAAATACATTTCGAGTTGAGTTTGAGATACTTAGATATGTAATAGTCACAGCAACTAAACTCTGCAGACTGTCTTTGAAACTTGCACTTCGTTGGACTAAAATTGTATGGGCTATAAATCTGCATACCCAAGAATTTTCTAAAAATTCAAAATAAAAAGCTGAAATTTTGATGAAAATTTGTTGAATTTTCCTAAATTTTGTATAAAGTTTGAAACTGTGATTTACAAGGATTTGGTTAAAGCTTAGTCGAAATTTGTATACAAAAATAACAAAAAAATTTAGCTGGAAAAATATTACGAATATTTAAAAACAAAAACAACGCGTGGTCATTTGTTTGAATCACTGTAACTCCTCAAACATTTACTACATGTTCTAAATAGTTACTTCAATCCTATTTACTTTTATATTTGGCAACTCCTAAATGGCCAAGTATTTACTTTAAATACAAAAGTTTTTAAGTACGCCCATCAAACTGGTTAGAATTAATAAGAGAACGATCTTGATGCTTCAAATATCCAGCCTGGCGTCGTTCGTACTCATTGTAAAAAGGGTTCCCATTGATTTGGCGATGGGAAATTGCACTCTTGAAACGTAAACACTGAACTTTTTTTTTTAATCGCCCAGAGTCTTTTACTTGTGACAAAGCCTCAGTTAATGCGATGAGAAAGCCATTGGCTCAAGTGAGAAACTATTTTCTCAGGCGATTAAGTAAAACGTGATGAACACTTGCTACTAAATTAATGGAAAGTGCACAGAAGTAAATGAAATATTTACTCCCATCGTTTCGCTATCTACGGGTAAGTAGGTAATGTCGGTAGGTATATTCATGCAGTATTTGCCACAGATAATTCGCTTGTTTTTTGGCAAATTTATATTGTCGCTAAAACAAACTTATATGTATATTTGTAAATTTATTTAGAAATGTATACTCATCACTGCAGATTTATTTGCTAGCAAATACATTCTGCGCATGCGCAAACACCAACTTTTATTTCTCATCAATCTTTTTCATTTCAAGCAATAAACAACAAATAAAAATACAATTAACAAACAATGTAAACTTTAAAGAAATTGCTGCCGCCTTAAACTCAAAGTCAGTAGCTATTCATATCTCTGCTCGTATGGCTTTCACTCATTGCACTTTTTTTTTGCTGTTTTTATCAGCACCATCGCCGTGCATATTTGATTTTCCATGAACTTTGTTTACATTTTTATTTTCAAACAACAAAATCAGTTGTTTGTATTTTGTTTAACTACATTTTATTTGTGTGTGTTTTTTTTCTCTCTTTTCTATTTGCTTTAGTTTCGCTTATAGGCAGCCCACCGATTAAATTGAGCAGATGGTGCATAACGTATGCAGACCACTTCACTGCCCCGGAGAATCTGAGTGTATTAAAAGTCAACATAGACTAGATATGGATATCAAATGGTCCTATCACCTATCACTAGTTCGCTATTGATTACCTTATGACCACTTTAGGAGTAGTTCATATAAATGTTTGCAATGTATGCAAATTTTACAATTATTCAAATTAATATTACTTTTTGTTATTTGAAATCATTTTGGAATTACTTTATAACTTAAATGAGTTCTTGGATGGGGAGGGATAAAATTTAGCAATATTTGTGCCCTTGCCTGACTTTTGGTAAGCAAGATTTTCTAATCAATTTGAGTAACAGAAAACGAGCGAAAACTAGACCAGCTAGCGGAGAAACTAGTAGGGGATCACATTGAGACAAACGGATTTTTCTCGAGATAGCTTCGCCACATGGCAATCATTACTCACATAAGTATGCACATAAAGTATATGTACAAATTGTTATAATTCCATTACATGGTTCGTAACAATTTGTTCCAACATTCCGGTGGCAGCTAATCATGTTGGCTGCCCATTTTGGTCATACACGTCGCACAATTTGACACACCATAAGGCAATTTGGATAATTAGCGTGGCCAAAGTGACATAATTGGAGTGAAATTTTTTCTACTATTCATTCACACTTTTTAGCATGCCGAGCAGAAATGCTTGCTATGTTTGTAGTGTTTATTATTATTATTATTTTTTTTATGTGAAACTCATTTTATTTCGATAGGGTAAAGCTCTGAAGCACAATAGATCTATTACACGACGCAACGATAGACAATGATGATGATATTGATAACCTTAAAAATTATGACAAATATTCGAACAACAGACCCGATATACTTACACATAAATACAACTTTTTCAGCAGCAATATAGATAAGAACTTAAATGCGTACATTCATTAAGAAATTGGTAAATATATTTATGTAAATTAACTCGATTTCATCTATTTAATACATTGAAGGGAAATAAGGCACAATTTTCAATCTTCGCATGAATACTTCGCTTCTTTTAGTGTCGCTATGATTATTTTTCCTACATGAATTTGATTATTTTTTCATCTAAAATTTGTCAGCTAATTGCAAATAGACAGCTTAACAGCTAATAGTTTCAACTCGCTTAAATCCAGCTAAATTAAGTGCTTAAACTTGAATAAATTTTGTTTATATGTACATTAGGGTGCATCGGTACTATTTTTCTAACAGGGTTCTAAAACCTTTTATACTTTAAGACGTCTGCCCAAATATTTCGAAAATATATTGAGTTACGTGAGCTGGACCAATTTGAAAATACCTCCAAAAATCGGTTGTTTTTCATAAATTAACACAGTTTTAAAAAAGGTTTTCCCAAAATATCACATATGTATTAAGAGGAAGTTTAAACACAGACGGTCCATAAAAATGTTTAAAAATTTTACCTACCGAATCAAAATATTGCGAATTTTTCAGGAATTTGCAAATCGCTCTAGCTCACCTAAATCTTAAAATTTTTTCGAAATATTTTGGCGAGAACCTTAAAATGTAATATATTTAATAATTCCGGTGGGAAAAAGCACAACGTTTTTGGTGAGGCAACCTAATGTAGACACTTAATTTTCATTTTGCTTGACACTTTTATGTAAACTTTGTTTATTTTGATATTATGACGTATGTATGTATTTATAAGTAAATTTTCATCTTCTTTTATCTATTTA
>NW_023458566.1:4907874-4917120 GCF_013731165.1 Rhagoletis pomonella | reverse complement strand
TAAATAGATAAAAGAAGATGAAAATTTACTTATAAATACATACATACATCATAATATCAAACCAAACAAACTTTACATAAAAGAGTCAAGCAAAATGAAAATTAAGTGTCTACATTAGGTTGCCTCACCAAAAACGTTGTGCTTTTTCCCACCAGAATTATTAAATATATTACATTTTAAGGTTCTCGCAATATTTCGAAAAAATTTTAAGATTTAGGTGAGCTAGAGTGATTTGCAAATTCCTGAAACAGTCGCAATATTTTGATTCGGTAGGTAAAATTTTAAAACATTTTTATGCAGAGCGCCTTTGTTTAAACTTCTTCTTAATACATATGTGATATTTCGGGAAAATCGTTTTTAAAACTATGTTTATTTATGAGAAGCAACCGATTTTTGGAGGTATCTTCAAATCGGTCCAGCTCACGTAACTCTTAATGTATTTTCAAAATATTTGGGCAGAAGTCTTAAAGTATAAAATGTTTTAGAACTCCGTTAGAAAAATAGTACCGATGCACCCTAATGTACATATAAAAAAAAATTTATTCAAGTTTATGCACTTAATTTAGCTGGATTTAGGCGAGTTTAAACTATTAGCTGTTAAGCTGTCTACTTGCAATTAGCTGACAAAATTTAGATAAATAAAAAACCAAATTCATGTAGGATCATAGCGACACTAAAAGAAGCGAAGTGTTCATGCGAAGCTTGAAAATTCTGTCTTATTTCACTTCAATGTATTAAATAGATGAAATCCAGTTACATAAATATATTTACCAATTTCTTAATGAATGTACGTATTTAAGTTCTTATCTATATTGCTGCCGAAAAAGTTGTATTTATGTGTACGTATATCGGCTTTGTTGTTCCAATATTTGTCATAATTTTTGAGGTTATCGCTATCATTATTATTGTCTATCGTTGCGGCTCTTATTTTGTGCCTTACTATGTATAAGCATTCAAGTGTGTAATAGATCTATCGTGCTTCAGAGCTTTACCCTATCGAAATAAAATGAGTTTCCCAAAAAAAAAATAAAAATAATAATAAACACTACATACATAGCAAGCATTTCTGCAGGCATGTTAAAAAGTGTGAATGAATAGTAGAAAAAATTTCACTCCAATTATGTCACTTTGGCCACGGTAATTATCCAAATTGCCATATGGAGTGTCAAATTGTGCGACGTGTATGACCAAACTGGGCAGCCAACATGATTAGCTGCCACCGGAATGTTGGAACAAATTGTTACGAACCATGTAATGGAATTATAACAATTTGTACATATACTTTATATGCATACTTATGTGAGTAATGATTGTCATGTGGCGAAGCTATCTCTAGAAAAATCCGTTTGTCTCAATGTGATCTCCTACTAGTTTCTCCGCTAGCTGGTCTAGTTTTCGCTCGTTTTCTGTTACTCAAATTGATTACAAAATCTTGCTTACCAATATTCTGGCAAGGGCACAGATATTACTAAATTTTATCCTCATACAAGAACTCAATTATGTTATAAAGTAATTCCAAAATGATTTCAAATAACAAAAAGTAATATTAATTTCAATAATTGTAAAATTTGCATACATTGCAAACATTTATATGAACTACTCCTAAAGTGGTCATAAGGTAATCAATAGCGAACTAGTGTTAGGTGATAGGACCATTTGATATCCATATCAAGTCTATGTTGACTTTTAATACACTCAGATTCTCCGGGGCAGTGAAGTGGTCTGCATACGTTATGCACCATCTGCTCAATTTAATCGGTCTAAATTAAGATTCGCTGCCTAAAAGAAGGGAAACTAAAGCAAATAGAAAAGAGAAAAAAACACACACACACAAATAAAATGTGGTTAAACAAAATACAAACAACTGATTTTGTTGTTTGAAAATAAAAATGTAAACAAAGTTCACGGAAAATCAAATATGCACGGCGATGGTGCTGATAAAAACAGCAAACAAAAAGTGCAATGAGTGAAAGCCATACGAGCAGAGATACGAATAGGTACTGACTTGGAGTTTAAGGCGGCAGCAATTTCTTTAAAGTTTACATTGTTTGTTAATTGTATTTTTATTTGTTGTTTATTGCTTGAAATGAAAAAGATTGATGGGAAATAAAAGTTGGTGTTTGCGCATGCGCGGAATATGTTTGCCAGCAAATAAATCTACAGTGATGAGTATACATTTCTAAATAAATTTACAATTATACATATAAGTTTCTTTTAGCGACAATATAAATTTGCCAAAAAACAAGCGAATTATCTGTGGCAAATACTGCATTAATGTACCAACATTACCTACTTACCCGTAGATAGCGAAACGATGGGAGTAAATATTTCAGTTACTTCTGTGAACTTTCCATTAATTTAGTAGCAAGTGTTCATCATCACGTTTTACTTAGTCGCCTGAGAAAATAGTTTCTCACTTGAGCTGATGGCTTTCTAATCGCATTAACTGAGGCTTTGTCACAAGTAAAAGACTCTGAGCGATTAAAAAAAATGTTCAATGTTTACGTTTTAAGAGTGCAATTTCCCATCGCCAAATCAATGGGAACCCTTTTTACAATGTCTTGATGGTCTTACTTAAAAACTTTTGTATTTAAAGTAAATACTTGGCCCTTTAGGAGTTGCCAAATATTCAAGTAAATAGGATTGAAGTAATTATTTAGAACATGTAGTAAACGCTTGAGGAGTTACAGTGATTCAAACAAATGACCACGCGTTGTTTTTTTTAGATATTCGTAATATTTTTCCTGCAAAATTTTTTTGTTATTTTTGTATAAAAATATCGACTAAGCTTTAACCAAATCAGTGTAAATCATAGTTTCAAACTTTATACAAAATTTAAGAAAATTCAACAAATTTTCATCAAAATTACAACCTTTTATTCTGAATTTTTAGAAAATTTTTGGGTATGCCGTTTTATAGCCCATACAATTTTAGTCTAACGAAGTGTAAGCTTCAAAGATAGACGAGCGGGAGGCGAAGCAACTCGGGTTAAACTGGTAGGAAATTGAAGCGACTGCCAAACAGCACAGGAGTAGTTTATGCACAGCGTCCTTTTTGGGATTATAGGTTGAAGCAGAAGAAGAAGGTATTTAGTTTAGATTTCTATATATGAAACGATTCTTTAAAAGAAAGAATAGCCGTTAAATTTACGTTTTTTGTTTTTCGAAATCAACAAAATAATTAAATGCTTCGTGATTTTCGGCATTTTTCGATGCTTTTCAAGATTTTCTCTGTTTTAATCGGTAATTTTTTGGAATCCTACTTTTCGAAATTTTTTGGGACTTTTCGAGAGTATTCGTGTTACATTGTTTATTGTTGTGTTTTATTTTTAAATCTTGACGCATGTGATACGAATCGAGGAGCACATATATGTACATAGATGGTTTCTGAAGTTGTAATTTTGCGTAGGAAATTGGGTGTTTTTCAGTATTAATAGAAATTAGAAATTCTAAAAAAAAAAAATTCACTAGTATTTAGCTTTTCAAAGGTTTTTTCAACTCACTATCAACTATGTGGAGCAAAGCGTATTGAGCTACCAGTTAGTAGAGCAGCCAGCAGTAGAGCAGCTGATTTTACTTTTACTCTAAAATATCTAACTTACGTATATGGATTCCAAAACCAACAACAAAATACACCTGATTTTATGAGGGGTTGCATCTTCAATATGAAAAACTCCAAATAAGAAGATTACCTTGAGAATGTTATAAAAGTAAAGAAGTTCTCGAATATGGAAGGGAAGTGTAACCCTTCAAAGGTACGTTTTGCAATTCAGCTCGTTCCGGATGCTAAATATTCACCGCATTGTGCTTGGCCGAACTCCGAGTCTGAAATGAATACCACTCCTGCTTCAAAAGTTATCGAATATTTTCATCATGTTTCCCTGCCTTGGAATGCTTGTAACAAATTTTGCGGGGTAAAAGTCCCGAGCACAATGTACAAAATTTTGGAAAAATATTCTACAAATGTGTGATGCTACAACTCAATATTTATGTGCTGCTTTCACAAAAGATCGAAATATGTATGCAAAATCAAGATACTGTCTCGGGGTTAATAAATCTAGGATCATTAAAAATGGTTTTAAAATCCTTTAGCTTTTGTTGAAAAAATTGGTTCCGTATTCGGCTGCCATAAATATGGTCACCGTAGCTATGACTCTCACATATCTATGTATCTCAATGTATGTATGTATTATGTATATTTTAAATTGTCACTCTTCACTGCTTAATCTTTCTACTATTTAAAGCACCTTGTCAACGCCTTCTGGGTCAAATATTAGATGATCTTAGTAAAAACCGATCACTGATCTGGGCGCTGTTGCGAATAACGAATAAAACAAAATATTTTAATTCAGTTTTTGAAAAATCCTGTATCCTGTTATCCTGATACTGAAGTCCTTTTGTTTTACAAATCGTGTGGGATATCTTTTAAACAGCTTGAGTAGCACTTATAAAAAAAAACCACTTTACACCTTTACCACCTAGTCAATTAATTTGTGCCCAGCTTTCCCATGGCCACTAAGGTAAAGTTATGCCGAATTTCCACTAGGCATTGAAATGACAAAAAATGTATGCCATTTAAAAAAATGCCATGTGGAAACGAACTTAATGACTATTTTTTAATGTAATGACACGATTATTTTTTAATGCCCAACTTTGTCATTTGTCATTTTTGCCATTTAATGCCTAGTGGAAATCCAGCATTATAAATCTTTTTCTCTAAAAAAAAAATAGACATCGCTGCGCTCATGCCACGCTGAAATGCAATGCACATAATACTATACTCGCTGAATGTCATCTTTCTCAAAATGTCTCCATACCGTTTTACAAAACATAATGCCAAAATATTGACAAAATCATAACTTTCTTTTTCTTTTAGCTCGATAACTCAAAGTCTTCTTGCCAAAACTGTCGAGTTAAAATGTATTACCAACTTCAATCTAAACAAATTTATTTAATGTGCAATATTTATTACCACCTAAACTGGCATGGCAATATTTGCATATAACATAGATACATATGTATGTATATACAAAAGTAGACTCGTCCAGTTGAATACACTACGTGCATGCTAGCTTAAGTATATACACACATATGTACATATGTGTCTACATGCAAGTCAAAGTTTTCCAATAACCCAATCCAGTTGACTGCTAAGAAAACTGCCACTCTGCTGGCAACAGCTTCCTAAGTGATTTAAAAGTCGTGAATACTCTGACCCGTAAAATTGCAATGACAACCGGCTTAGCATGTCAACGACAATGATTATAGATCGTAACTGACAGATTTGGTGACATGACAATGCACACAAACACCATCACAATGTGTGGAGGTTGGGAGTTTGAAGGCATCTACTGCGCAACAAAAAATTTACTTCCAACGCTGATTGTCTACTTGCGCGATTTTTATGTGGGATTATGCTGCTCGTAGTAGTTGGTAAGCAGGTATGTACTTACTTAAAGCGCATCACAAGCTTAAACTGTATGCCAACAGTAAATTCGTTAATGCTAGCTTGATTTTTTAGGATCTTTTTTGTTATGCTTCAATGATATTTTGGATTTGAAAAATAAATGTTGGAAAAGGAAAAATAGGAAAAAATCACTTAACTGCTTCGAGCTCAATGTGCCTATAGTTTTCAGCAAGTGGTTAAGTATATGAAAAGGAATTTATAATATTCTGTATTCTTCGGAGACATATTAACACCTTCAAACAAACGGAGGCTTTCCAATGTCAGCCGAGGGACATACTATTTTGTAAGATAGACCCAAAACTACTGGGGTACGACATCCACCTTCTTAAAAAAAAAATTATTTAGAAATTTTTTTTAATAAAGGCGAAAGGTTAATATAAGTGGTTTGTGTTATTTAAGTTAAATTTAAGGCTTATTTATACGCTCTAACGAAGCAGTCCCCAAGGTGTCCGTGGTGGCGAAGAAGTGGTTCCAAGAAATTTAAGATGATTTCTTCTCCGTGTGGGACATTTGCACACAAAGTGCTGAACGGACCCTAAATCTTCCCGTCTCAGACATGCAGCCGGCCCACTTTCTCTCCCCATCTCCTCAAGTCGTATCATTGACACTCTGAAAAGGGGACTGTATATTTTTTTCCTCAGCCTTCTATCGACCTCTAATCTTGTCGTAATCATGTAGAATCGACTAAGAACATTATTCGATGAGACGGCTCATTGAATGTTCGAAGGATATATGTTCCTGAATATGTATGGCCCTCAACGAATTTGTGATGGCAGGAAGGTTTAACTCTAAAAACAACTTAGAGACAGTTTCATCTGTCAAAAAGTTACTGACTTTTCAAATTGTTCTCCTAACTTTACCGTCCGTGCTGAGTTTTATGGCCCAGGAATATTTAGCAGATAATAGATATGCAGATAGTGGAATAAACAAAAAAGTAAGTGCGCCTGGGCCACACTGAAGAAATGAAACTTACGTTACATACATACACATCTATTTTGTCTCATAACCAATATTCATACATATATACATATATCTGCTTTTGCTTAAAGTTATATTTTATCTTTTTTCTATCTAATTACACTTATGTTATTCTAATAAAAAAAAAATCGATAACAAAATCGATAAATATCGATAACAAAATAGATAAATATCGATAACAAAATCGATAAATATCGATAAGTATCGATAACAAAATCGATAAATATCGATAACAAAATCAATAAAAATACCGTTAACAAAATCGATAAATATATCTATAACAAAATCGATAAAAAATATCGTTAACAAAATAGTTGAAAATACCGATAACAAAATCGATAAAACTATCCGTATCAAAATCGATAAAAATATCGATTATTATATCCTAAGATTCCGAAAATATCGATAGCAAAATTGATAACAATATCGATAAAAATATCGATAACAAAACCGATAAAAATATAGATTATTTTATCGATAAGTCCCAAGAATCCCGAAAATCTCTTAAATCCCAAAATAGTTCCCGAATTAAGTCTGTGTCTCTGTGTCTCTCTCTATATCCTTTCCTCTTTAATTATCTTTATTTTAATCTTTCTTCCCCTATCTTCATCTTTACTTTTATCAGCATCATTGTCCTCCTCTTTGTCTTTACTTTTATGTTTATCATTTTCTTCATCTACATATTCCCCTTCACCTTTGCCCTTCTATATACAAGTAAAGTGTTTGAATTTACCTTGGTCTTCATTTTTGCCTTTATCTTTACGCATCTTTGTTTCTGTTTTTATTTTACCTTTGCCTTTATCCTTTTCTTTATCTATGTACGTACTCACCTTTACTTTCATTCTTGTATTGGTCTTTTTCTAAGTGTTATTCTTTAAACTTTTACTAGCAAGTTTTTGTTAAATTAATACCATGCGCATACACGCAAGAAGCACTTGCTTTGGCCCAACGATTTCCGTTGCACCATTTCCGTTGCATCATTTCCGTTGCACCATTTCCATGTGCAATTTCAGTCAGTCAGTCTTACCTAGTGTAAGATTGCCTTGGACTTACTTTTGTTGAGTTTCAGTACACAGTGGATACGTGGACAATATTGTGGTCGGCAAAGCAACAGATCGGGGATTTATGGGCCTAAAGCCCATACTCGTACTATCACGGAGTTTACTATATATATACATATCATCTAGAACATTCAGAGCACAACTTAATATCAGTACGCTTGACATTCAAACAGGTACTGACTCTTTTACTGGCCATTGCAGATTACTGGAACACTTAACAAATTAGGTTTAGATTTTGGTCAGTTCAGACTATGTGGTGGATTCCCGAAGACATCAGAAAACATAATGTGCCATAGTAAAGCTCTAAACAAGCCTTCGATTGTACGTTCTAGGAATACCCAAGACTAGAATGGTTCCCCGCCAACAGGCCACGCCAGGCTCGCAGATAATATGCGAACCGTCGAAGGCTGGCAGCCAATTAGGGATGTTTTACAATGGATGAAGTATTTAGTTTCTAAAAAGCCAAAAAACTGGCTATTTTTCAAATGATCAAAAAATGTATGCTCAGTTTATTTAGGAGGCAACAAATATCATTTTTGATGAAACCCCACTGCCTGTTTTATAGAGAAAAGTAGCGTTTTTATTTAATTGATTTTACAATACACTCAATGCCACTACTTAGGTCAAAGGATATAAAAGAAAAGGCGGAACATTGCTCAATCGTTTGTAATGTCAACAGCTCTGCCTTAAATATCTTCCGGTAGAGACAAAATAGCGCTGCAACATATAATTACTGTCCAATAAATATTATAGCTATTTTACCTTTATTATAGAAAATTATAGGCTTCTGTCAGCGTGTGGCCAGTAAGAAGTGAAAGAAGTGAATGTGATTTAGTGTTTTGTTTTTATTTGCATTTCCAATCGAGCCCCAAATAATGACATAAAATTGTGTTACGTGTCAGTTGATACCCCAGTTGCGGACAGACCGAAACCACCCACCCACCTAACATTGAAGCATTTTACAATGCTGTGAGCACAGTTACACATATACATACGTACATACAAATAGCACTTCATTTGAAATTGCAAAGCACCTGCATTGGTTAGAAAAGCACTGCTATTAAGCCTCGAAGTATAATATTTAAGAAGCAAAAAAAAAACAAAAAACCAAGCAACGCGTACTAGTAATCAAATGGGGCGGACAATAGCAATAGCAACAACAAAAGTGCACATAAAATATTATCCACTGCAGCATTACTGCTACTTACTTGACTGCCATTATGGCCAATACAATAAATAATCTATGTACAAAATTTAAAGCTGCTCAATCATAAAGCGGCGCGCGCGCGTGTGGCATGCAAATCAGGTGAAGCAGCTGTTTTTTGGTTGCAATCAATGCCTCTGCGCGGTCTATGAACATTAGGTAAACTAACGAACTAGAGGAATCCGCAGCATGAAGTGGTGCTTGGCATTAAGCTTGGGACAATGGGCGCAATGGGCACCTACTTAGTAATGAATATATATATGTACATAAGTATGTATGTATGCAAAAGTAGCGGGAAGTAAGTTACGTATATACTATATTCGTATAGATGTGCGTGTGGTCGACTTTCGCTGTTGTTGCTGTGAAAGTTTAATTAAAAATGTGCTGATTTTACTGAGGGCTAAATTTGACTGCCAATGATTGACGGCATAGTCCAATCATAAAATGTGTACTAACTTTATCCACCCACGCCGCAAGGGGATTAGAAATGAAACTAATAAGTTAAGGTAAATTATGAATGTTGTAGAGATGGAGTTA
>NW_023458566.1:4800911-4907774 GCF_013731165.1 Rhagoletis pomonella | reverse complement strand
AAACTAATAAGTTAAGGTAAATTATGAATGTTGTAGAGATGGAGTTAAAATTAATGAGGCTCACGTTGGTGACTTTATATATGTAGAAAGGTGACCGGAAATAAGATCAACGGAAATAAGGTCAATTGACTTTATTTACCACCTTGGTGCTCCACACGGCGCTCGCGCACTGCGTACCCCGCGCGACCGGGCGCCATACCACGTCACGCAACGCGTGGTTCTTGTAAGGAACCTTTCGCCCCTTTTCCTAATTGGCTTGCACTACGTAATATTAAGGCTGGATACCGAGGACCAGTTTTTCTTGTTTAATTTTTTTGTTTAAATTTTGTCGTGCGATTTCTGTGTTTGTTTTCTTTGATTTTTGGGGAATTTTCCATGTTGTATCGGGATTAGAGAAATTTTGGTATATTTTTGGAACCTTTCGGGGTTTATCGGGCACTTTGAAGTTCGAATGCATGTACTTTAAATATACACATATATTGACTTTTCGTTTTATGAAATAAAAAGAAAACAAATAAATCGGCGCTTCTGGCTCAAAACGATAAAAGTCCAACTCAACCAAATTATTTTTTCTGTTTTTGTAAAATGCACAACGAGAACTTATATTCAATGCGATCTATCTAGAATTTTCACACACAACGGAAAAATGGCAACATTGCTTGGTTCTTATGTAAATCCTTACTTTGCAATAGAATAGTAAATTTTTCTAACAAGCGATGTACAAGGTTAGCATTAACATCAGCGATGGCACTTACATTTTAGGTATCATACCACACTCTCTCTGGTATTTACAGCGCTGGTTTTAAAGAGATTAATGTACGCCTTCCTATTCGATGTTGTTTCAATTTTTTACTTTCGATTTCGATAGATCCAAAAAATTAGGCCACTGGCAATCGATCTTTTTTCAGTAAACTAAAATTCAATCGAAGCATTTTGTTTCAGTTTTTGAGCTTGTAATAGATGAGTATTTCTGTTTATCGATATGATAACTAACTAGATATTTTTTAGCCCTGCTGATGCTACAAATATATAGTGTACTTGATCTTTTTTTCGCCTGATTTGTTCTGAAATTTCACTCGATGTTTGCAAGATTTTATCGAAGACGAATTTATACAGGGTGGTGTTTGTTGTATTTTGCGGTACTTCTTGCCATCATTGTGTGTATAAGTTGTTGTTGTATTTTTTGTTTTTTTCTCAACCGATACCAACTTGTATTAATTCGCCTTAATTTTATCAAAAAGTAGACATATTTTTTTCAAAGATATTTCAATAAAAAATGTAAGACCATTTTCTTGAAATAAAACTTTTCTTGTTCTATTACAAAAGTATACCTGATTCACCAATCACTTTCACTATCTACGGAATTAATATCAAAATTGCTACTGCATGGTAAAAAAATAGTGAACATTTCTCTACATATTCACTTATTCACATTTCACTTTTCGAGCTTAGCATACAAATTGGTAGACAAACAAATGTTTTCGAATCAAAACAATGAACTTGCCCTCGAACAAAGCGTTTAAGTGCTTGCACAGTTTCGATCATGGGAAAACTTCGAAAAGAAGTCAACTATTACATATATAATACACGTGATGTTTAGTACATATGCATGTACATATGTAAAAATATATGTCCACCATGTACATATGTATACTAGCGTGGGGCAAAAATCTGCTTTTTTAGAATTTTGATTGGTAATAGCAAAAATATGGTTCACTATGCTCTAAAAACAATCTGCGTGAAAGATGACAATTTTTGGTCGATATCTTATGCTCGCCCAAGTCCATCAAAGTTCAATGTGCTCAAAAAATGAAAATTAGTAAATAAATACAATTTTTTACTGAAATAAAAAAATTAATTTTTAAATAAATAATAAATAAATAAATATTTTACTGAAATTGCAATTATCTTTGAAAGTATTACAGCCAATTTCACGAAAACAATTTAAGTGAAAAATGATTTTAATTTTTTGAATTTTATATGGAAATTGACAGAAAATAAAAAAATCATTTTCCATTTAAATTTCTGGTGAAACCGGCTATTATTCCGACATAATTTGGAATATGGACCTTTTTTTTAAATTGAAGTAAGCTTAGAAAAAGTTTTTTAACACTTGAACTTTGATGGACTTGGGCGAGCCCAAGCTATTGACCAGAAATTGTCATCTTTCATACAGCTTGTTTTTAGAGCATAATGAACCATATACATATTTGCTATTACTAATGCAAATCCTTAAAAAAGAAGCGGATTTTCGGCCCACACTAATGCATACATATGTATTTAGGAACCTTTAGCTCCTTTGTCACCAGCTCCCATCTTCAGCGATAGCGATTGCTGTGTGGCCAATCGATTTATGAAGAGCCAATCGCAGCAGTAGCGTACGAAAAGTCAGCGATCGCTGCATTTGAGATTGCATGACTTTTGATACCAATCGCAAACACGTACGGCGACGACGATGGTGAGTAAACATTAAACTTTCACTTGAGTTTCTTAATGGTTGAGTCTGCGGGTGCGCGTGGCGTGCGCATACGCGCGCGCCTTGTTACATACTTTGCACGAAATTTCCTCAACATACAAAGAGTGAATAAAGCACACAAGAGTATTGAAAAAAAAAACAGAAAATTATATATATTTTTGTATATGCCAAAAAAATTCGCTTCGCCAAAAAAATTGCATGATCGTGTGCGAGAAAATCTATTAACTTTTATTGCATTGCTGCTATATGTAGAGTGCAGATATTTTCTAAAATCAATAAAACGAAAACCAATGGACACCACAATGAAAGCAAACGGCAATGGATGTTGTAGAATGCCAGTGGAAATCGAAAATGAAATCAAATTACGCACAATGCATAGATGCCAATGATAGCAACAGTGGCAAAAAAAATGGAGCTAACTCAAATGCTTTGCGCTCCAACTTGAATGCTGCCAAACGCGACGGACTAAATGGTAACATTGCAGTGCCCAGATCGCGGCATATATCGCGGCATATCTCTCGCCCAATGTTTATTGTTGTGATACCATTTATTTGTTCATTTGTTGTAATTACATTTAAACGTATGTAAACAAGTTGTTGACGCATCTCAACGCACATACCGCACGTTAATCGAATACGTTTCACTACCGTGTGTCGTTTCGAGACACTCTTGCGCCTTTTTCTGGCTGATTTCCGCCGAAAATTTTCACCACTTGAATGCTGCTTTTGATTTCGTTTTTCTATTTGTTTAAATGCCGACACAAGCAGATATATGTAAGTATGCAGGTACATACATTCGTACGCACAATCATTTAAATAAATACATAACTATACCAACATATTTTCATTTATGTATCTAGTGTATGAAAACGTCTAAAATTTCGTCACTCAATTTCTTTGGTTTATTGCTTACCATTTCGTTGTCTGCGCTTTTGCTTACAAAACTTTATTTTTCACTTGTTTACCTGTAATTAAAATATTCTCCTACTAACTTATTCATTGCCGTAGTGGCTTTGTTACGAGTGTAGCTCTTGTTGCGGTTTAAATTGTTGGTTGTGGTGCTATTTTTGTTGTCGTGGTCAAGTTAATAACCTCATTATTACTAGGTTAGGCTTCCAACCAGTTTAAATGACCGCCTTTAATTTAAGCACTCACATAATTTTATTGTCTGTACTGTGGATGGGCGTAGCACAGTGATCGTCCTCAAAATTTTACCCAATAAGCCACAATGACGGTAATGGCAGTGATAATACAGAGTAAAATGGTAATGGTAATGATAACGGTAATGATAATGGTAATAATAATGGTAATGATAACGGTAATGATAATGATAATGGTAATGGTAATAGGAGAGGTACTGGCAGTGATGATGGCAATTGTATTAATAATGGTAAAGAATAGATATTTATTTGTGATATTTATTTGTGATATTTATTGATGAAAGCATTTGTACAACTTAAGACAAGAACAGTCTGGCAGATGTTTGTAATGGTGATAAATAACGTAATAGTTACAGTGGAACGGCAACAATGACGGTAAAGGCCGTGATAATACATAGTAAAATGGTAATGGTAATGATAATTATAAGGGTTGTAATAAATGGCTCAGATAATGGTAAAGGTAATGATAATGGTAATAGCAATGGAAATGGTAATGTAAATGGCAATGGTAAGAGAAATTGTAATGGTAACAGAAATGGTAAAAGTAATTGTAAGGGTAATGTTGATTAAAATAGTAGTGACGAAATTGTACTAATAGTAACGGTAATACTGATTGTAATGGAAATGGCTAATGGTAATTATATTTAATACATATAATAGTAATTAAAATATTCGAAGCCTTTCCTTCCATAGAGCAGCATGAGTATAGTTATACTTACACACATAGCCACAAATGGCCGGTGGACGCATCGTCTCATCCCTAATATGAAGACCTGGATTAGTAGGGCGCATGGTGAGCTAGACTTCTTTATCACCCAACTACCAACTGGCCATGGCTGCTTCAGATACTAATTGCAGCGTTTTAACTGTAGTGTTAGCTATGCCTGTTTGCATGCAGAGAGATAAGCTCTACGCGAAGCTTTTGGCGAACGCTACCCATTACAGAATTTGGTGCCAAAAGTAATGGAAACCTCAACCAACTGGGGACTCATATGCATCGCCGTGGCAGCAATAAGCGCTATATTGAGGAAACAAGAGAGGTTAAGAGCGGTTAGACGTTGAGAAGGAGCCATTCTGGCCACCGCCGATAGCTGAAACACCTTGCTATTGAAGCAGCGGCGAGATGTACAAAGACCCCGGACAACAATACGTACATACGTATGGCGCTGCCTCTTGATTTAAATGTAGGGGTTTGGGGGCGTATAGTTCGTAAAAAAGGGGTGCGAGAGGTATAGCTTACGACGAACTACGCTGCGAGAGGAAAATACGATAGAGCAGCGGACAGACAACGAGTTTTAGTTCGTATTAAAGTTCCACTCTACGGTGGTCAGGCTCTCGATAGACGGTATCTTTGTATAACAAAAATTACACACACATACAGATATACTCTTAGTAGGGGCTAGTCGGAATGGACCACAATTAGTCCGATTTTATGCGTAGACAAAATTTATTCACTCCCATCCACCGTACACCGTACGTTGTTGTGCGCGCCGTCTATCTCTATTTCGATAACGTTGCCATATTGTTGACTAGATTGATATTATACTTTCTTAACACATAAACTCATCGACTTTGAACAGCATCTACGTGAAAGCTAGAGAACGCCCACGGGGAGGAGACCTTTCGCAATTATTTTAATCTACAATTCAAGAGAAGCCGATTTAGAAGGGGTGCAATTTGCAAGAGTGCTATGTGCTAATAATTTTTTCGACATAAAACTGTTGACTTTTTTCACTGCCTCCAACTTTTCTAAATTATTTTTAAGCCAATTTATCTTCTGGTCACACTGATTGCGATTTTTCTTGGGCTTTTCCCCGATCTTCCAGTTAGCTTAGGATTCTCACACGACTTTTTGGAAATTCTCGGTATTCTTCGGGACCTCACGATTTTTCGGTGTTCCCTCTTGAGATTTTAGATTTTAATTAAACTATTCAAGAATTTCTCTGGTGTTTCGAATCCCCTCTCTGGATTTCTTATGATTTTCTTTATACTTTTTTTTTAGTTTCTCGATCGTCTTGGGGCTTATATAATTTTTTTTTAATGATAACTAACATAACTGAAAAGAAAAATTCTTTTAAAAAAATTTCACAGTCACAACATAAACTTGTTTTTTACAAAAAAAAAAATCGTCTCTAAAATATTATTTTTTCTCAAATCAAATCTTCAAATCTTCTTCTTGGTTCAACTTATCGAGTTTCTACTGTCTGTATTATTAAATCGCAACTTAGACAAGAATTAAAAATGTGGATTTCGATGCTTTATTACGAGTTTAACAACATTCTTAACGGACTCACTACTGACTACTTCTTCGCCTGCTTTCATGGCAGCCGGGCAAGTTGTAGACTCCCATATGAGCGCCAAAACGTTAGTAAGGCTGTGTTTTATTTGTATATATATATATACATATGTATGTATATGTATAAAACATGAATAAATATGATGCACCTACTTAGCGGCAGGTTTCTTTCTTCAAATTTTCCCCATATATGCAAGTTTTTTCTTAAATGCATGCAGACATATACATATATGCATGTTTGAGCGTGTGTACTCATTACTCATTCACGTAAAGAGGAAGTGAATTCCGACCTAATACACCACATACGAACATACGTCAATACAAACATACAAATCCACAATGTATTAAGCCTCCAAGCAAAGAGATGTGTGACAATGGCAACATTATTTGTTTTTATAGCCGATCAAATATATGTATGTAGGTACGTAAACGCTTTAAACTGTATAGTACCTATAAATTACAGTTACTCAGAGTAAAGCACTCACAAGAATTATGCGTTTGCACCTCTTAATATGAAGCTATGTAACTTTATCGCTGACACGAAGATGCGCATGCGCATAGGCATGCAGCTTGTTAATGGCGTGAAATCTTCTGGTTGTCGTTATGCGCTAGATGTTGTTGCTTGTGCTTCAACGATTTTTTTTATTTTCCGTTTTTTTGGCGCATTAATTAATAGCAGCAAAATTGTTGTCGTTAAAGTAGTTGCTATACAACGGTTGTGCTTGCGCTTACCGCAAACTCATAACAATGACAATTTCCATAGCCTACATACAACGTCGACTGGCAATCGTACAATGGCAATTAGGCATTAATGTGATAGTTGTCGCTGCTGCACTCTGCTTTTATGACAATCGTGCAACATGCTTACTGCAATACTTTTATTTTTGTTTGCCTGCGAAATGGGTAAATGAAATGCAATGGAAAATAACGTGGCATCGTTAAGTGGTTGGCACTCTATAGGCTCAAAAATTGTCCATTGCATGCAAATGCAAGGGCACAGTGCGAGTATTGTTTTTTAAACTAAGTAAGTATTGCTCATTTATTTTACAAATATTTAGGTTGAAAATTGTAAATCCTAATTTGGAAGCATTAGAAATGTTAGAAACACTTGACTACTGTATCCAAATGGAAAATTTTGTTTAATAAAATGTTTAATAAATAAAGCACATTGTAACCTCAAAAGTATTTTTGAAATAAAGCTTACGTTTATCTCACTTGTTTGACACTCCTGTAAAGCTATTTAATTTAACCTGTCAATTAAATTTATTTTGAATTATTAAACAAGTGGGAACCTCTTAAAAATATTTTCTATGTAAGATTTTTAAACTTTTATTGTTTGGTACCTATTTTGAAATATTTAATTTTAGGTGTTAATTTAATTGATCCTGGAAAAATGTGAATAAAAAAACACATTAAAATTTTACCCGAAACATGTTTGTGTGGTACATCCCCCTATCAGCTGCAGCTACATTCAAATTTTTGGACGTAGCCGAATTGGTTATTTTAAAAAGATTAATCATCAGCAGCTTCCTCATAAAGCCTGTATTCCCGATTTTAAATCTTCTTCAATATCGCTTGCTTTGTTCCAAATATTTAAAAAAAATATCCACTGAGCAATGAGTAGTAAATAAAACAAGTAAGAAAGTCTAAGTTCGGACGGAGCCGAACATTTAATACCCGGCGCAAGTATTAAATATATGTTTTCCACCTTTCCGAAAGCTACCGCTGCATGATAAGCGGGTGTATAAATATTAAGTAAACTAGCATCCTTAAATTTCGAAATATTGAAATTTCAAGCATTTCTGAAATTTACCGTTATATGAAAAGCGGCCGTAATTTTAGTCCGATTTCAATAATTTTGAACGGTTTGCTTTTATGTGGCAAGCACAATAATCATACCGAGTTTGGTACAAATTGCTAGAACTGTTACCGAGATACATAAATGTGATCATAAGTGGGCGGTGCCACGCCCATTTTCCAATATTTTATCATAAGCGTATTTCCTGATAAAGAATTGTTGCAACTGTCAATTTTGAATAAATTAGCTTTAATATTTACTGATTTATCGAGGATTTCGTATTTCTCGAAATTACCGTTATATGGGATGTGGGCGTGGTTATTGTCTGATTTTAAAAATTTTCGGCCATTTGGTATGCTGTACCAGGGTCAACAACTGTGCAAAGTTTGGAAGAAATTGGTGCAGCGGTTTTCCAAATATACACATGTAACTATAAGTTGGCGTGGCTACGCCCATTTTTCAATAATTTTTAATATTCTTATTTCTCGTCTAAAAGTTATTCTAAATGTCAATTTTGAGTTAATTATCTTCCGTAGTTACTAAAATATCGCAGTTTTAGCATTTCTGAAAATTACCGTTATATGGGAGGTAGGCGTGGTTAGTGTCCGATTTCGCCCATTTTCAATACCATCCGTCCCACGCCCAATAGAAGTGCATGTACGAAGTTTCGTTAAGATATCTCAATTTTTACTCGAGTTATCGTGTGCACAGGCGGACGGACGGACGGACGGACAGACAGTCACCGCTTAATCGATTTCTCTTTTCATTCTGATCATTTATGTATACATTTGTCTATATCTATCTCGATTCGTTTTGCCTGTTACAAACAACCGTTACGTGAACAAAGTTATAATACCCTTGTGCACAAGTGCGCTCGGGTATAAAAATATTATTCGTCATAGCAACCAAAGTTTTATAAAGAATATCTTTTGGAAGCTTACCTCTCATTTATCCTACTAACCCATTGAATCTGTCTTAAGGCGGCTCTTTTTCACGGTTAACTAACTTATTCCCATAAAGTTTAACATACTATTTAAATGTAATTATGGATTAATTATATACGAGGAATACGAAGGAATACGAAGACTAATCGAAGACGAATACGTGTACAAGAACGGGTACAAGGAAGAATACGAAGGCGAACAACAATGCGAAGGCGAAGACGAATGCGTAGAGTAATAGGAATAGTTATACAAATAGTAATAGATAGACGAATAAAAAAAGAAAACAAAGACGAATATGAATACATTAAGAAAGTGCTTTTACATTTTTTTTGCTCAGTGGTTTTGTTTCTGCATATTTCAAAAGCGTTTATGGCTTCAAAATTGGTTGAAAAATGCTTCAGTCTTTGGCAGTTTGTCTGACTGGCAAGGAGTTTTTACGAAAAATACGGTTTATAGAAAAATTGTCAGCAATTGAACGGTAGTATAGTTAAATTGTTTAGAAATACTACAAAGGGTGTCGACAGTAATTGGCACTGATAGTCTATATAAAACAATCGACTTATTAGAAAAACACAGTGCTACCAAATTACAAAACTTGCACGAACTTTTTAAGTGACCTGTTAGGGATCGTAGATCTGGTCGAGTAGTTCACAAAAATGTGTTTGAAAATTTTCTAACACCCTCAAATTCTCAGCGTATTCATAAAAAACCAATTTGGCCCGATCTCAGCTGCAAAACAAGCTTAAGCTCCATTAATTTTTAAGCAATTTTAAGTTTTAATATATGTATCTTTGGAAAGAATAATGTTGTATTTTTCTTTTATCAAAATGACTTTTCCGATGTTTTTTCTGGCATATTTGCCACTTTTTTCTACAAGAAAGCATTTACATTTAAGTCATTTTCTGCAAGGAATGCTTTATTCAGAGTGAAAAAGGTATCCGTTCTTAAAATTTGCTTTCATTTTCAGTCTCACAAATTGTTTGCTGAAATTTTAAAATCAAAAGTTATCGAAACAAATTCTATGGGACTACGAAAAACTATTTTCTACTTTTTAGCAGGGATCGTAACAGTTACAAATCTTAAAAAATCGCTCTTTAACAATTATTTTTGGACTATTATTTAATTACACCTTAAATAACCGCTATTTCTGACCTTTATTTTATAATTCCAAAATAACAATTATTTTTTATTTTTATCTAAATAATTGCAAATAACAGTTATTTTTGATTATTAAGTTATCTGTCTCAGATAACAGTTATCAAAGACTTTTTTTTATAAAAAAGTCATAAGTAAAAATCAATCACTGATCTTTATTTTTTAAATCATACTTATAAAAGTCATTTGTATAAGTCGTAGTAAACTTTTGTTTACCAACACCTTCTTAACTGCAAAATAGGTTAATGACATTTATACGAATGATTTAAAAAATAAGAGTCACTGATTAGATAAAAGTCTTCAATGACTGTTATCTAAGACATATAATATAAAAATAAAAAATAATTGTTACTTTGAATTCATAATAAAAAAATCACAAATAATAATTATTTTTTTTTAATTTTTCATAAAAATTGTAAGCAAACATTAATTTTTAAATTTGAGTCTCGGTGAAAAAAGACATCGATTGGTATGTATCACTTAGTTGTAGAACATTTCCTTCATAGTGAATTTTTCCACTACAGTTTTCATCAATAACTGTTATGTTCGGTCCCTGCTTTTTAGTCCATTTATAGCTACGTTGTATACTAAAAAAAGTTTTTATTTGATTTTTTTTTTTTTTGAATAAGTAAAGATTTCGATTGTATTTGAATATTTCCAAACTCATTTATTTTTGACATTTCTCTCCTGCGTAAAAATAATCGATAAAACTAGGTTGGACACCGAAAAGTTATCGGTTTAGTCTGAGATTATTTTATAACAACAGATTAACGAGGGACGAATTTTGCATGGCTAATCTGCCGGAGTAGGGAGCTCAGCTCAAAAATTAGGATAATCGACTTATACATTACCTAGTAGAACGCATAAGGAAAAATTTGTTTGAAGCCAATGATAAGTGAAAATTTAAGCTCTATGCTGAGTTTCCACCCATTGTTTTTATAATATTTGCCAGCATTCATGTCGAAAAGCCTTAAGGTAAATATTAGAAAATTTAATGTCTTTTTACATAAAAGACCTCTACACCTAAAATAGTTCATGAACTAAATTTTTTTTTTGTTGCTCACAGTCAAACATTAATGCCCAGACATTTAAAACAAATGTGCATAACTATAAGCAATTTTCACTCTTTCATAGTTGCTATTTATTGTATTTCTAGCATATTAATAGCTCTATTTATTTCAATTTTACAATTTTCCAACAACTTACCATTTGTGCTCTGCGCTCGTGCTGAGCTGACAGCAACATCACCGCTTCGAATTACACCGGCAGCAGCACCAATAACACCTGTCTGGCCAGCTGTGCCATCCAGCGTTGTTGTACTCCAACAGCTTACGAACGGCAGTAGTGTTAGCAACGCTAACGCATAACTCCTTCGTGGCCAATCCATTGGGGATTTACTATGAGAATACAATAATTTTCTACAGCCGAAATGGCCAATGAGGTTTTTTTTTCTTTTTTGCTGTTTCAAGGCTTGTTGACAATCGACACAGCAATCAATTTACGGGTAACATGAAACTTTTAGGCCTTCACTTAGGCGTTTGATTATAGTACATATATTTCGTTGAATGGGCGCGTATTGTTGTTTATAAATTAGGCGCATTAAAACCGTTACTTTTTTATTTTTTAAGAATAGGAATCACAACTTTTTTAGTGTTTGCTTTCTTCCAATACCCGTATATCTATGAAAGTACACACGACAGCCAGTTAAGAATGGCATATTTTAAGCTAATAAAAACAAACTAAAAGTATGTAAATTTTTGAGTTTTCACTGACTTTATTGTGAACCTCGCTGGTTGGTCACTTGCCAGACATACTGGTCGCGCAAGCGCACACAAAACACACGCACACAAACTCAATGTAACTGCTTTGGTTCAAAAGCGTTGGCGCGCGCACATTGGTCACTTATAAAATATGCATAGAAGCATAGAAGCATCCAAAACTAAAAAAAAAAAACATAATCAACGGTAAAAAAACAAAATTACAACAACTTCAATTTCACCGGTATTTCGTGTTGACTTTTATGATGACTATCTCGAGTTTACTTGTTTTCTTATTTTTCAATATTTTCAAGATATCACGCAACAACAACAGCGCATCTACTTGTTTGTAGCACTCAGCTATGCAAGTGCGATGAGTTGTCCGCAGCAGCTCAGTTAAAAGATTCGTTGCAAACGCGACCAAGTTCAAGGTAAGATTAAGCCATGACTGGCATACGTAAGAAGCTTTATACCAAAGCGCCTGTATACGATAAACAAATGCTCAGTCTAGTGTCTAGTTTGTAGCTTCGAAGAGAGCGAGTGCGTAGGGTGTAAAAAAATCACATTTGGGAGTGCTGTAAAATTATGTGGCGCTCGAGAGAGAAGTTGCAGCAAGTAGAGAAGCATAGAAAGAGAGTACGACGGCTTCAATTACAACCAAGTAAGCGCTGCGTGAGTACTTCGAGTCTCGCGCTTGCTTGTGCCATGCCATTGGCTTTATTGGCGACGCTGAAGGCGGTAGTTAGCTAGCTGTAAAAGCCCTAAGCATTTAAGCTGCCAATAAAGTTTTATATGCGACTTTAGCAGAGGGATGGCTGTTCCGAGAAAGGGTTGGATAGCCTATGGAAATGTTAGTATTAAGGTTTATGTATGTATATTCAAATGTACATTTAGCTTTAGTGCAAGGGCTATTATTTTTTACCGCTGCCATAAGTGCAGCAGTTTTTGCAAAAATTTAGAAAGGGCGAATAGTATACTAAAATTTATTTCAAAGAAAATCATAACTTGTAACATTTGATAATACTTATTTTATTGCAACAAAATTTTCGGCATACTTTATTATCAGTGAACGATGCCATGTTTGTAATAATGCACTAAGTGTAATATATTAGTTTTACATTTTGGGTTACACCAAGTTTTTTTTTTTTAGTTGAATACAAAGGACCAGGCTACCACCAGGTAACATTTCTTTTGATTGTTTGGATTACACTTATACAAATGTATGTATATTAGGGTGGTCCAAAAACAGAAAAGTCGGAATTGTATTGCTCTCACCCCCTAGGATCGTTCTATACCGAAAAAAGTATATCCCAATTGTTTGATTTTGAAATCAAAAAATATTTAGAGGTCGCTCAAAGCGCTCAAAGTTTTCCATGTATTTTTATATAGCGAAAAAAAACTTTTCGTAGAAATGGTATAGAATTCTTGAAAATCAATATTTTTCGATCGGAAATCTGCGGTTCTCTTTAGGAGTCTCTCAATAATAATACCCAATTATTTATTTAACCATTTTTTAATACTAACGATTTTTTATTGGTCGCCCCATTGCATTTTTTCTGGGTTTTTGTAGGTTTTTGGCCGACCTATAAATTATAGTTGCGATGAAAAAATGGTTAAATAAACAATTGGGTATTATTATTGGGAATCTCCTGCTGATAAAAAGAGTCTTCTGGTAGAAAAATATTGATTTTTAACTATTCTGTACCATTTCTATGAAAAGTTGTTTTTCCCCATATAAAATATATGGAAAATTTTGAGCGCTTTGAGCGACCTCTGAACATATTTTGATTTCAAAAAAAATTGGGGTTAATTTTTTCGGTAGAGAACAATCCTTGGGGCTGAGAGCATAAAAATTAGGAATTAACTTTTTCACATGCATTTTTGGACCACCCTAGTTCATTAAAATTCAAGCAAATACAAAGCCATTATGGGAAATTTCGTGACGCCACCCATCGACTCTTTCTCTCTGGATAAGTAACTAAGGTATGGATGACATCCTTCGCCAGTACACCTGGAGTTGGCTGAACAGTAAATTCGAGAGCTGTGTCAGGCTAAATTCTCTTGTATTTTTACCGAAGCCAAGTTGAACTTGCCTCACGCGCCACAAGACCTTCTGCAAAATATCTTGAAGCAGTTGGCAGGTTTGCTCATCAAACAAGACTTAGAGAGAAGCACGGTTTTAAAGGCGACACGCCCTACACATTGTTATAGACAAGCAGAGTTAGCCCTCGAGAATGGAGAATTCATGGTGGGGGTTTTCTTTGAAATAGCCCTAGCCTTGTATAATATCTAAAATTAGTCCATTTCAGACTACGGGACTAAAATAGGGATTTACCCGTAAGAGACAACAAATTGCATGTGTCGATTCGGCCACAGTTGTTAAGCCCAAAGAAGTTGGAGATAGATAAGTATTTCCTGCTATGGAGTACGAGTTTCCGATAGTTAGCACGGAAGAAGTCCTTCTCGCTCTACAAGGATAAAAAGTCAACGGGGCGGGTTATTAGATATTTAGTTATAATGAATGCCATACAGAAGTTGTGCTTCTCGAGTATGTACATAAGCGCTAGCGACTAAAAACTGGATACCCACCAGCGGACTCCTCAGGACACTACCCTTAATTAATTTTTGATACATTGGAAAAGTGGTTAAACGTATAGTCAGGGATAGACTTACAACGGAAATCGAGGAACGAGGAGACCTCTCTGAAATGCAACTTGGCCTTCAGAAAGTGGAATTTAACAGTGGAGGCAACCGGTGTAGTTGAACTATTGGTGGATAAAGGTAAAGTAATACCGCTAAATTTGCTACCTCGATGGCAAAAAAATGCATTCCAACCCGCAAACTGGAGACGTACGTACATATGTACACATAAACGACGCTCTTAGCAGATTTCAAATACCCACATTCCTCCGGTTAATCACAGGTAACCACTTACTTTATGCTGGAGTGCTACAAGGATGGGTCCAGGGCCGAATAACACATTACACCCCAAAATATTGGGCATAATGTTAGATATACTATAAGGCTACGTGGTTGGGGAAAGATTAAACAGTTTCAGCGATTCTCAAAAAGGTTTTGTTAAATAATAAAAAATGTGAACATCTACATGCTGACTCGTGAGTTCTGCTCTATGGCATAGAAATATTATCTGAAGCATTTAATAAGACGTCATATGCACGTAAGGCCAGGTCACTTTATAGACTCTGCGCTATTCAGAAGCAGCAATACTGGCCCATCGATATACTGGCAAGAGTGGCAGGTTCCAGGAACGCAAAGCGGGCAAAACGCGAAGAGGAAAAGCAGAGGTGTTTGCAGGAATGAAAGTACTCGTTGATTGTACAGTCTGGCGCTCAATATATCAAGGCGGGTACTGGCGGAACATGGGTGCTCCAGATCATACAAATTTAAGAGTAAGGGTAATACTTCCTCTACCTTGTATGCAAAGGACGTTATTGGAACCGTTTGAACACTACTTTTACATCTCCCCGCAGATTGCCATCTGTGGGGATGACTCGAGCATGAAGGTGGAGAGGCCACTTATATTTGAAAACAGTGTGTTTCTTGTGTGGTAGTTCCACGGCGTACGGGAAATTTTGACAGACAGAAAGACACAAAATGAAATAAAATCGAAGCAAATCCGTTGAGCCGTTCTTGAGTTATGCGATAACACACGAAAGAAATCCATTTTTACATATACAATTTTTTTTCGAATGGTGGCAATCCTACCAAAACTTTTTTCTGAACTATTTTTTTTTTATACATTCTCAGTGAAATAGCATTATTGTGGCTTATTTATAATTAATTTTTTTTCCTGATATTGCAGATATCTGGCAAAACCATTTTTCCAATTTTCTCTTTACAAACCTTCTTCAGACAGAACGACACAAAATGAAGTAAATCCGTTGAGCCGTTCTTTAGTTATGCGATAACACACGAACAGCAATTCATTTTTATATATAGAAGATTACAGAGTTAATTTATATGACCACACGTAAATTACCCAGATACATACTTTTTTAATCACTATAATATACATATGCATATCGTTGTAAAAAAAAAAATTGTTCAGTTCTTAAGTTATCAAAGATTACTTCGTTTACTTTCAAGCGGCTACTGCGTAAGCATATCATTATAAATTGTAAGTATACATTTTTCCTAGTGGGCCTTCTTTCCTAACACAACTCTTATCTTTGACTAATCATAACTTACGCTTATGTGTGAAATTTGTGGTATTAACGATTAAATTGTTTGATCGACAGCTTATTAGGGAAAACGCAAAATAATTAAGTAGAAAATTTTCACTTAAATCATGCGCATATACTACACTGTAACATACAAACCGTGTTTCTATGCCACTCATCCGGTGGCTTCTGTCTCGAAATACAGAACCACAAATTTGATTGACCAAAGGAACATCTTCATTTAATCAGCGATGGCTTTTGCCACAAAATAAGTTATACACTTATGCTAAAAAGGAAAGTAAGAAAACCCAGTGACGGAAAATCGTAAAATAATAAAATTAATTTTCATGCATAATTTTAAGTGCGCGTGGTGGCTTTTGTTTGGTAACAGCGAACGCGTCTTTCAACGCGCACAATTAGACACCGAGACAACAATGCTTGCGATGGTGGCAGTTGACATTTATTGCTGGTTAAGATAATGATATATTGCGATCGCTGCCGTCGCGTCATTGCCAATTACAGCGCCTCTCCACATGGACCAGTGCATGTGTCTCACTAACTATGTTTGTAAGTTGCAGTGGCTGTCGAAGTGGTTGACAAGCAATCGGCATTCGCTGCCATATGCCGGTGTGCTGACTCGAAAACGCGACTGTCAAAAGGCCAGCTGGTTCTCAGCATTATGTACTCGTATGTACCTATGATTGTTATTGGCAGTTAGCTGCAGGGTGGCGGAGGAATTGGCAGACTGGCATTGCTGCACCATTGGAGGTGGTTATGAGTTTTATTGGTTTTGACACAAAACAAGAAGTGAAATTGTGTGCCCACTTCCAGTTTATACGATACTCGTACTTTGTGTTGACTATTTATTTGCACAACTTTGTTTTTTTTAGAAATTAAATGGCTGATGGGGGGAACTCTGCGCGATTTGTTGGTGGTCACATTCTTTTTGCAAATCGTTTTGGTTAAGAAGCGCGTTATTCAAGAGAAAAACAATTTGCGCATTTCACTTGCCGCATAAACCACACTTATCTATTTATTTATAATGCTTGTACATACATGCACACAGTCACTTACTGCCTGTCAAACACTTGTTATCTGCGAATTAATTGGCATACATATTTAGTGAAAAAAAAAAAACAACAACATATTTAGTGATGGCACCTGCCAAACAACCAACTGGTGCGCATTGCAAAACCTTTTGTATCGCATTCGCTATCGCCGACAACCTGAAAGTGCTTTTTATTATTATTTTGTTTGTCGAAGTGCTTTTGCAATAATCAAATCTGTCATTTAGCTACTTTACCTTAATCTTCCATATGGTTAACTTTCCATCAAAACCGCTACGGTTGGCGATTTAAATGAGTTGCTAGATTTAGATACATAAATGGTGCCGCTTTTGGCATGTTGCCTCCAGAGTTGTAGCTGATGTGCAACATATAAATTGCTCATTTATTGGAGAAATGTGTGCAAACATCAATTTTTAATTGCGCTCCTTACTTTTGGTCTTTTTTTTATGGCTGATAAGCGCCACACCTTAATCACATATTCATATGGAATTAATTGTATCGCCGCGTCTCACCAGCTGCATATGAGGAAGCTCGCATGAAAAGCCCATTAATTCAATTAGTTATCTTCAACTATCGTAGCGCCCTATGTTTTTAGAATTACCTTCAATTGAAGTTCAGTATGCCATGCGAATGCTTAACCTTCAGTTGTTGTTCAAAAGTATTGAGAGTTTACTGAAAGCGCTATGAACAGCACAACAAATTGTAGTTGGATTCGCAGAGAATTGCATAGAAATTTCGAAAATTTGTAAATGTTAAAGTGCTTTTTCATTCAGCTAATTTTCTAAATAAGAGGAAAAAATCCTGTCTTAAAGGCAGCCAACCAAAATTTGGGGTGAAATTTTTGGCCTTATGTGTGATGTTGAAATTTCTGCGCTCGAGGCCTGCGGTGTCATTTGGGGTTCTCCTATTGCATAGTAGTATATAAGGTCATATCTAACCACTTAAGTTCATACTTTCTTGAAATATTTTTCTGTATAGTTTATGCGAATTTTCAGTAACAAAGACTTCCAAGTTCATTTTATGGCTATATAGGAAGATGTAGATTGTCTACGACTAATAGTAATCACTCATTGTTGTATTTACATTTTTTTCAAATCGCCGAAAAACTTTTAAAGCATTAGTAGTTGTATTAAATTACAATTGATCACTCAAAGTGATAGCAGGGAACTTTTCCCTACAAGTGGTATACATACGGCCGGATCACACAGATATACCGTAAACCTAAATGACGGATTAGCTTGCAAGGAAGGACGCTTCTCTCCATTTTTGCTATCTTGGAAGATGTCAAACTTGTCGCCAGCTATCTGCAAGATAAATTTCAGAGAAATTTTCCTCTTAGATGCTGCGTAGGATGGATACACCTTGACGTCTGCAATATAGTGCAGCGTTATAAGAAGCCCTCTGTGGTCTTATATTTGTGAAAGAGGGCCATTGGTAAGAATTGGGTGTCGAGCCCGAGTATATGCCGCTGGATTTTTATATATTTATAGTAATTTTCATAGATAGTTCAAAAACTAACGGTGAAGTGCGAGGGAGCTCTTCTCTCGCAGTCGCACCCTGAGCCGTTCATTTCGACTACCGGACTACTATAGTGTATTCCTTGCTGAGGTATCAGCTATAATGGAGGAGGAGGATTTAAAAGGTAAAAAGGTGTTCATCTTTAGTGACAATTAGCTAGCAATTGAAGCTACGATTTTGTCACAATTGATTAAGAAATTGTGCTGGACTGCCGCCGATCTCTGCAAGAGATTGCTAAGCAGAACAATCTAAACCCCATTTGGGTTCCCGGTCGTAGGGATATAGAGGATAGTATAACGTACGAACCTGCGAACTTGTAGGTTACTACCAAGCAGATTCTTCCGTGGAAAGAACGCATTGGTATGCCCTTCGCCAATTCCAAACTGCTTTTAGGATAATTTATCTATGCTCGAGGGAACGTGAGATGGATGCAAAGTACGACTTGTCGAATTTCAAAGCATACTTGTCCTAGGTGAGATCGAAAAGGTCTTGAAGCTTATATTATCCAAATATTTAGAGACGATATATATCACACAGTTGTTGCTCTAACAGATCACTTCCTTTTAGGTAAACAAGCAGAACGGCTTGATATGCATTACCATAGATGCTGCAGAATTTGCAAAACTATGAGAAGGAGGAGACAGTTCTCATTCATCGAGGAGCAGGTTTTACCAGCAGTCCTTTCCGCGGAAACCTTACCCACGATGTCGATGGCCGTTGTAGTATTAAACATCACTCGTCACACTTAAAGTCACTCCCAGTTTCTAAATAGCGTAGTGTTTTCTCGACCAATTGCTCGTCTGTTACTTTCGTCGCTATTTCTTCAAAGTTAAACTTTCCGTGTATTTGAGGATCAGATCCAGAAATTTACTCATTATTAGAAATGCAATCCAAAGAAGTGGTGAAAGTATACCACCTTGCAGCTTACTCCTGTCTACTCTACGTTGAATGTTGGTTGGATATTGAAAAAATCATGACTTAAGTATGTACACATAGCTTTTAATAAAACAATGTTCCTCTTCTAAAGCATAGAAAGTGTTTTGGTCAAGAAAGAAATTATGTAAATCTGTTTACATTGAATATAGGATTCCCTGATTCTTTCGGAATATTTGAGTACAAGATTTAGATTGAAATTACCTTTTGGACTATGGGGCATATTTTTTTAATATTTAGAATCTTTTAACCAACTACTTTTGAACACGGAATTTACATTAATTTATACTTTTGAATTCAATAAATATGCATGTAAATATATGTATGTATACACATAAATATTCAGTCTTTTTTTTTGGTATATCGCAAAAGTGAAATTGCTTCAATTTGTCATTTACGGCTCAATCACGTCGCTTGGCTGCGTATGTCCCTTATAATTGGTGTCACCATAAGCTATGGGGGCGAACGTGTCTACCTGATAAGTAAATTATTGTGGTTGTATTTTATTAAATGCAGTGGCAAAGCACGCTTACCACTAATAATTTTTGATTTTGATAGCACCTGCTCTATCAAACGGCAAATTTTTACATATATATATGTAGGTATAAATGAAAACAAACAAAAAAAATTTTACTATAAAAGCAAGCTATTATTAAAAAGGGTGAAAGAAATGAGTTACATAATCAAAAATCTAATCTAACTTAGTGATAGCAGTCAACTACATATATTGAAGGAGAAATACCGTCTTTTGATCGTTACCTCCAACTGCACAAATGCGTCGGGTACAAGACTTTAAAAAAAAAATTATTAAAAAATGGAAAAAATCAACTTTTTTACTTTCCCTACTTCTATTATTTGTCAGTATCATTCAAAATTTTTACTGGAGGATACAAAGAGTTGATAATAAAATAAGTAAACTTCGATTTTAGCTATTTTTATTTGCATGAATTATTTATTATTTATGAAAGCTATAAAGGCGTTTATTTAACTAAAAAATTTATTTAACTAAAAAATTAACATCACCAAAAAAAAACTATTAACTTACCAATGCTAGATTACATTTTATGAAGTGTTACTTTACACGAAGCAAATAATTGCATAATTATGGTTGGCTTATGCGCTCGTAAGCAACTGACTATATCTATGCATACAAACTTAAACAAATATTTAATAACCCAAACTTAGTTAGTTAGCCTAAAATTAGTATGTCGCGCTTCACCTATACTTGCAATTACTTTCCTTTTCACTCGTTCCCAATATCCATATAGAAAAAGGTGTTAATTGACGTATAACCGATGAATAGCATGCATTGAAATGTGTCGTATCAGCAGGCGTATTCATAACGAAAGCTTTTCTACATTATTGGGCATTGAAAATTAACTGCATATATGCAGCTATGCAAAGCGCTGTCGCAATAAGCTTTACAAAGTTTTATTACAATTATACAATGGCTTAATGTACCAAGCTCGAAAATTGAATTCTCAATTATGGCTGTACAGCGAAACGAAAGACTTAAGCAACAAACCTGCGTAGTAAACAAGTCATAAAAATTGCAATTGCTTAATTGCGCCCAAATGCTTCGTAGCACAAATGTACTTAAGTACTTTTTGCATTGAAAAACATTTATATTTTTTGTAATGTTCGATAGTAGCTTTTACATAAGCATTATAAACTTAATATTGAATATTAAATATTCGTGTTTTCGGCAAAATTTTAAATTTTACATTAATGAAAATATAAAAATAGCTTTAAATATATTTTCCAATAAAGAAAAATATCATAAAAGACAAAGGAGTGCCAATGAGTTTAAGAGATCTACTATCCAAAATTGAGTTTTGTACGTTTTGATGGTAGATCGTAGAAATTGAATGATTTTAAGCCGATTACAGCTTTTCAACAAACTGATAATCCAGGAAACTTCTATTTTAGTTTTTATTATATTTTTGATAAAAAGAGTAATTATGAAAAAACTTAAACCAAGAACCGGTCTAAAACCACACGAGATTTGAATACTAACGGGAAAAAGATAATACCAGTACATTGATGGACATTTCCATTTTCGAAAGCAAGCCATAGTTTAAATGACAGTGTAGACGATGTGTAGGAGATTAGTTAGCAACTAGTAAAGCGAGCCTAGGAATTCAAACTTAAACTAAGTGTATTACATTTTTCTAATGACGAGGTATTTTATTAAATTATGTACTCATATTTCTTAACGCCACTGATTACTCTGATTACTGAGTTACCGTTAATTAAGCATTAATTAAATGCGCCACCCTTACTGATTTATCGTTCCATTTCTTCGTTAAATCGACTTATTGTAATTGGGCTGCAAAAAACAAAAACAGGCGAAGTTTTTCTGGTGTTGTGACCACTGAAAATCATCCGAACTCAAATTGGAGGAGAATACCGTTCAAGCACCTAGGAAAATTGCAAGTTTCAAATATTTATTTTTTTACACAAGTATTTTTTTTAAAATAAAATGATAGCAAACCAAAAATTACTTTTGCGCGACTTTACCCGCAAGCAACATATTTTTGGAAAAGGTAATTGCTGCTTCAGTGTTTACAAAGCAGCAGAAGAGAAACGAAAAAAAAAAACAATTATTTATATTGCAGCGCGAGTATAAAAAGTAGTTTAAGTTTCTGCCTTTTTAGCAAAGCTAAAGCAGCAGGCCTGAATTTCTAGCTATTCGGCACAAAGTAACGAGTAAAGTATTCAACGCGAAGGGTTTATTACCTTAAAATATTAATAACAAGGGCGCTTAAAAGCCAACTTTTTTCATATATTCCTAACTGGTACAATAAACAAATGCACATATTTTACTATACATACAAATGCACTATGTGTACAAGCATTTGTTTGTATTGGAAATGTTGCCTACTTTTCGGAGAAATTTGTGCTGAGCTTTCCATAAGCTGCGATTTATAGGCAAGCCTACGGTAAAGCGTAGAATGCATTTAGGCTTTCCCTATTTCGTTATTACAGTGAGCTTACTAAAAAAAAAGTGTTCCAGTGCCGAATGAAAACAGCAAAATATTTGTAACTTACAAAAATTAAAAGTCCCTAGATGCAAGCGTATCATTTTTTCGCTATTGAAAATTTACCTCTTTACAGAAAAAAATTGTTTATTCCAAAAAAAAAATTTTTTTTAATTTTCAAAAAAAAAATCTTCTTAATTTTCTTAAAATCATGTTTGAATTTACTAAAATGAATATCATATTAATTGCATTTCGAAAGTCATTAAAATTTTTACTTGATCTTAGAGCTGCCACGCAACGACTCCCAGTTTTTATGTCGACTCAGCGCAAACTTAATTTTTAAAATTTTTTAATATCAATGAGATATATAATTCCTTCTTGATTTAATAATCTTGAAGAAAAACTATCTATTCTTTATTTTATGAGATAGCTTTTCTTTTGAAAATCGGTTTATTTGTTCTAAAAATTTAACTTAACCGAGCATCATGCAGACATATTCATCTTTGCTCCGTCAGAACTAGAGGGGTGCGCAAATTGTTTTGCTTTGACTGTACACTACAGCACAGTATAAGAAATGCAGTAATGAAGCAAGTTCTCGTTGCAGTATATGAAGTTAAACTCAATGCTTCCTCGTCATCAAAACAAACACTGTGGTGTCGCAGCTAGCTACAGTTACTGCAATGACAGTATTTATACAGCGAGCGCAGTAAACAAATTGGGTGTGCAGTAAGCGGCAGTATTGTGTTCCTTGCTAGCCATTTTGTGTTATAACGCCGTAATACAAGTATCAAATATTATTTTAATACAAACGTATATAATATATATACGCACTTATATGTATGTACATGTTTTTTTATTTTCGTCATGGATACTGATGACATATTCAATATTTTTAAGTCATGTACTTGTATGTTCATAGTCCCCTATTATTATAGCAAATTAATTAAAAAATCAACATAATTTCAAACACAATTTTTAATCTTTTTTTATCTTATAAATAGCTTATGTCTATTAAATAGGGACTGTAACAGCTACAAATTTTATTAAAAAAATTGCTTTTTAACAGTTATTTTTCGACTTTTATTTAATTACTCCTTAAATAACAGTTATTTCTGACTTTTATTTTATAATTGGAAAATAACAATTATTTTTTATTTTTATCCTAATTGTGCAAAATTAAAAAAAAATAACAATTATTTTTTTATCCAAATAATCTGCGAATAACAGTTATTTTTGATTTTTAAATTATATGTCTTAAATAACAGTTATCGAAGACTTTTATTTACAAAAGTCGTAAATAAAAATCTGTCGCTGACCTTAATTTTTTAAATCACACTTATAAATAATTTGTATAAGTCGTAGTAGACTTTTGTTTCCCAACACTTTCTTAACTGCAAAAAATGTTAATAACTTTTAAATGAATGACTTAAATAACAAAAGCGGTGACTGATTTATATTGATGACTTTTAAAAGTAAAAGTCACAGACTGATTTTTGTTGATGACTTTTATTACCAAAATTCGTCAGTAACTGTTACCTAAGACACATAATATAAAAATCAAAAATAATTTTTATTTTGGTTTTATAATATAAACATTAAAAGTAATTGTTATTTTTTTAATTTTGCTTAAAAATTGCAAAAAAACAAATTCACTTTCAAATTTGAGTCTCGGCGAGTGTCCTTTATAAATAGTTAACTTTTCAATGATATTTTTCATCAATAACTGTTATGTTCGGTAACTGCTATTAAAGAATCCAAAGTTAAGAATAGTGGGGGTAAGTAGATGAAAAACTTAGGTAGCATAGACACTCAGTACAATTATATGTACATACAAGGTGTTTACTGCACTCGCTGAATTGCAGACAGTTTACCCAACCCAATGCAGTAGTCGGCAATAGTCAGTAAGTGAAGTAGTGCTTGATATTTTGTTGCAGTAATGTTCTATTGAAGCCGCGAAAGAGCCAGCTCATTTAATTGAACTAGTTCATCAGTTTGTTAATTAAAGTGAACTAAACTTTTCTATGGCAAGACTCTAATAAAAATGGAAATGTTAAATTTACAACACATATGGGAACTCGTTTTTTGTTGTAAGGGCAAAAGGAATAAGTTGATCGGAATTCATGCTAAGAAGACATTTTGGGCGATATGCATAAAATCTACACAAATGCTTTTTTTTACATTTCAGACCTTTTACTTTGTTCAAATAAATCTAAGTGAAAGGTACAAAGTTTTAAGTAAAAGCAATTACTTAGTTTTTGTGCATACGGCCCTTTATTTTATTTTATCTCCAACACCTTACATCGTTTAGTGTAATTTGTGGAAAAAATTAGGTATTTGAGTTGAACTTTTGTTATATGTTGTTTAACAAGAGACTTAATTTTTCAGATGCTAAAGCGAATCGCAATTACTCGCTCTTAGAAGTCAAAATTGAAGAAAACAAAATTAAATGCAGGCACTGCCGAATTTCATAAACGTTCTTTCGTGATTTTGGCGAAAGCCAACTGAATTTTGTGGTTATTGCCATATTTTATATGAATGTATGTATGCGTGGTAAAACATACATTTTTGTTGTTCTGTAACTCTTACTACCGAACTAGTTTAATTAGGCGAACTATAGTTCAATAAGGTGTACAAACTAAGACTCAGAAGAGTGAGTTCATTGAGCTGAATGAACTAAAAGTGAACTAATATTTAATGTGACCTAAAAGTCCAACTCTAACTTGAAAGCTCTGTGTAAGTGAAGTGAAGTATAGCAAAATCGGCAAATGGTTTGAACAGCCTTTCAAAGCGATTTATGCAAACCTCTAGTCAGAAGCATGAAATTGAGATTAAACTAGCCCAAAGTTGTTAAAATATATGTCCCTTTTGGAGAAATATGCTTGCGGATTTTGTACGTCCACAGAGCTTAGGTGCAAATGTCATTGCAAGGACATTTTTCCTTCATTTTCTGAAGTTGTTTTCTATAGTCATATGTTCCGAAATCCAGCTAGCACCAAAAAGCAAACATTGGCATGTGAAGTTAGGTTTGGTTATGTTGGCTAGATACACCCAAGATGCCAAACCGCAGCATGGAAGTGGACACCCACAGAGGATGTACTTCGAGCAGTCTGCTTAATCGTACTGGATCTCCTGCTAATATTATCATTTACCCGAGCCAAAATTAATGCGTTTGTGTATAGCGGGGTTGTTGTGAATATATTTTCGAAATAAAAGTCCTTTCCGGATAATAAGCAAACCGCCTGCCCAAAATCAACAAATTTGGTATCATATCAAAGAGGGCTGAAATAGCTTTTAAACAGAAATAACGAACGACCTCTATTTATATATTTTTTTTTTTATAATTTAATACTAAAGAAAGGCATGTACTTGACACAAATTTTGTTCTATGGTAATTAATTGACATTTTTTATTGAAATCTTTTCAATATGTGGCTTTCCTCCTTTAGACATTTCAGTTTTAAAGCTACTTAAGTGCTCTTTTATTTGATTCCAAACTGATTTAATTTGGATAAGGGGTTTGTTTGTTATGCGGAAAGGACTTTTATTTCGGAACAATATTCGCAACAACCCTGGTGAATAGTTCGTGCTCTTTGTTAACCAAACGATTTTTTTTTGGCGAGTCTTTTGTTAATAATACTATTGTGCCAGTCAGTGTGTAAATCATGCTGCCTTTTACTCTTAAGAAAGTTCGGTTTCTGTTCGATAGATCATCTGACTCATTTATGGCTAAAACTTCTTCCTTAAAAACGCTATGATAATCCGGCAGCTCATACTACACTCACCTAAGTAAATTAAAACACACGCTTTTGCAGTTAAGTGATTGCCCCATCACCAGGTTATTAGATCAATATCTAACTGCTCGAAAAAGTATACTTATTTGCAAAACGAAATTATTATTACTTTGCTATTTTTATGCTCTTTTGAGGAGAAATTATATTATATTATACTGACCATAATTAGCTAGCCTGTATTTTCTGAAAAAGCAGCAATGGAGTGAAGTATAAGAAAGTAATTGTTGCTTGAAACTAACAATTAGAAAAAAAAATGCTAGTGATACAAAAGAGTTGGAATGTGCTTATTCATGACTTTCTTACAGCAAATTTGAGCGCGTGCTGCCACTGTAATGATATAACGCTAGCTCACGAATCAGTTGTCAAGAAAAAAGGCCAATTTAACTTTATTGAAAAAATTTTCTTACCTATAAAAAATAAATAAAAAACTTTCTTCATGACAGCATAATAATATGTCTATTGAATTGCAATATCCATGCTGGATGTATGCACATATGTATTCACATTTATTAGTTATATTTGTAATAATTTTAAATGTAGATTAATCAATGATTGCATACATATTTCATTCGAATATTTAAAGTGAAATCAAAAGAAACAGTGCCAACTGCATGCCTTGCTACAAATACTTAAAAAAAACGCGTTCGTGTCTTAAGTCTTTAGTATACTCACCTCACAACTCCGCTTTTAAAAAATAATCCATAACTAAAAGCGGTAATATTCACATTTGTACTTTATTTAAACGTTTTCTGGCTGGCCCGCTACGATACGTTAATTACCATTTCAACTACATACAATTATTAAACTAAATATCCTTAGAAAATATATACAAAAGAATCATTTAATTACATTAGCATAACCATAGATAATTAAGTAGAAACTAATAAATCTAACACTTATCCAAAATATGCAATAAACCCTGACTCATTGACTATTGTCTTATATGTATGTATATGCTCGCGTTCCACTCCAATCAACTAGTAAGGATTAATTGCTGGATATCTAGTTGGTAACATGGCAATTGGACCCTTATTGCTAAGTTCATTTTCCGAATCAGAGTCTTGTGTAGACGCATACGTATTATAGGGATCACTTCTACTGGTCCAGCCGTGTCCACCACTCACAACTCCTTGGCTGCTGCTGGCTCCATCATAGCCATGCACTTGACCGCCATGTATGTGTAGATGTATTTCTTTCGTTGGCTGATGTTCGTGTCCATGCGAATAGGAGGCAGCTGGCGCTGAGGCTGCCCAACCGCCAGTTACTGGTGGCGTCCAACTTTGATAATTCCATGAGGGCCCAGAGTGGCCATGCCCACCGAAGTCAGATTTCAGTGTAATAAATTTCGCCAATATGGCAGCAGCATTCATTAGGACAAGCAACTTGACCAGGAATAGCGTTTTCATGCCGAGCATTATGAGGAAAGCGACCATAGCGGTGAGGATGCCAAATTTGAAAATGAGGGGAATCAGAGCCATTTGTAGGCGGCGAATTTTTCCGAATGTGCGACTCTCTGGAAAGAAAAAAATTAGGAATATTTTTACTTTACTTTACACGGACCTTTATATGATTGCTATATTTTTATCTAAATAAGTACGTAGTCAGCATACATTATATTATTAAGTAATATTTTTTTGGTACCAAACCCTACAACAACAGAAATCATCAACAAGGTTTGCAGATAAATTCATACATTTTACTTATCGGATGAATGTATGTGAAGATAATTTATTTACGTCGATATGAAACACTCTAAAAAGTGCATGTAAAACTACTACTGAACAGTGTTTATTTTTCAACCAAAATCTGTGCAAATATACGCACAAGATGTTCAAGATTTGATTTCGAGCATGAGTTGTTTATACGCATAAAATATTTAAAATTACAAACATTTTGAAAGTAAAAATATATTTTTTACAAGTAACAATTATTAAGTGCTCATATTTACTAAATTGTAAACACCTTGTGTGTAATTTTTCTCTACATGATAAATTTGGTATGTAAAAGTAAACAGTCAGTGTTTAATTTTGCACACATTAGGAGAGAAATCTGGTTACCTCCCTTTATATTCGAAGCAAAAATTTTTTTGTGGAAATTTTAAACATTTTATGTGTAAACTGTGAAATTGTGAACAATAAATGTTTAGATCTTAAACAAATTTGAAAACTGTTCTACGCCACTCATATCGTACTTTTAATAATATAAAGATATAACTCAAAATTTACGTTTTTGCAGATTTCATCATGCAATTAATAAGCTTGATAAGTTGAGTATGTTCACTCGTAACAGTTAGCCAAACTTCCCGAAACTGGCAAATATATGTGTCTTTTCATCTGTCTTTTGTATACCAACTGTACCTGTAACTGAGTACCGGCTGTTGTTAAAAACGATAATAGATCTGGAGACCTCACATAATTGGTATACGAAAACTCACACACGCATAGCTTGAAGTTAATCATATCAGGTAAGAGAAATATGTATCACCATATGGGTGACACACGAAAAAATATTTTTAAACGGGTTGCCACCTGTTTGAAATGTCCAATTTAGTTTACTAATTCACAAGCTATACGAAATATCAAAATATGGATGTCAAACGAATGAGTGCTAAGAAATCTTTAGTTTGAACGCCAGAATATTTTTGAGGTGTTGAAAGAGGGTTGTCACCTGTTCAAAAAATTAAATTCAAATAATTTTATAAGTTTAATGAATTATTAAAATATGGGTATCAATCGAAGGGGGTTTGAACATATTTTTATTTCTGAAATCTATTTAGCGGGGTTGCCACATGTTTCAAAATTAAAATTCCACTTAATTCTTAAGTTAATTAAAAGATGTATCGCAGTGTCCGGCGAAGGAGAGTTAACAATAATTAAGCGTGAAAATACTTGCGAAGAGGGCTGCCACCTGTTTAAATTAACTAATTCAAACAGTATATGAAATACAAAAATACCGTAGTGAAACGAAAGAATGTTAAGAAATCTTTAGGTTGAACATTTCGAATATTTGAAGACAGTTTCCACGTGTTACATTCAAATTATTTAGTAAGATGGCTGAATTGCTAAAAGATGGGTATAAACCGAAATGGGTTTGAAAGAGATTTATTCCTGCCCTTAATTTAGGAGGGTTGCCATTTGTTCGAACATGTGTATCACAATGTCAGATGAAACAGATTTAATTTAATTTTTTTTTTTGGGGAATACTTTTGAAAAGTCCTTAGCCTGTAAAGTTTTATTTTATTAACTAGGATATTTTTTCACCGGTATGGGGAGATTTGAAATTCGATGGGAATAAAAACATGCACTATACGAGACTGCTTTTTACCCAGAAACGGCTGTACGATTTCGATGAAATATGGCACTTGGATCTCATATAGCTCTGACTAACATTTGGAATATTTTTTCAAGTTTTTGAAATTGAATTTTGGATGTATTAATGCCATGCGGGTTCACTAGTTTATTTAAGTTTCATGTCAAATAATTTTTATTGGAACTTAAAATGCTTAATGAATTTCTTTTGAAATGCTTAATAATACAAGCATACATATACTTAAGTACATACGCGTAAATTGAAAGGGAAAACGTACTCTCTGAATGTGCTGACCTTCGCAAAGTACAGATTAGTTTCTTGGGAGTAGGCTTTATGCCGAACCTCGAGGCAGCTGACAAAATAGGGTAAAAGAATGTGTTCCAGTTTGCCAAAAGGACTGCACAATACTATGAATCCCAGCTTAACCTTACCTAGCCTAAGTTAGTTTTAATTATGTACCGCCAACTACTCACTCGTCATGGATTCCCGCAAACTAAAATTGATTGAAATTATACGGGTAATATTAGCACTCACTAGGTGGTTAACTAAGGCCTTCTATCTACCTTGTCCTTTTGCCAGACCACTTACCAGACGAAAAGCAGGGTCACGGCAACGTAGATCACTCAAAAAGAAACTCTTTAAGGTGAAATGTATCCAAAATAAGGAGGATTGGGAACAATTTATGAAAAGCTTCCTAATGGAAACACACTATAAAGACAGCACGAATTTTATGGCCAATAAATGCTTCGATACTAATTCTGTCTCGAACATTGCTAAAGTTGCATAATAAACAGAGAGATGTGGAAATGGACCATATTTTCTTCTTGAGCTTAAAAATAATTGGTTGCGTTTTCTGTGGAATGGAAAATTTTAAGTTAATACAATTTTGAAAAGCCTGTACGAAGTCTCATAATGCTTTAAATTTTCAATATGCTTTGTTAATTTGCGTTCAAGGTGCACCACTAGCGTCTCCTATTCACATAAATGATCAATAATATAAAAGAGATAAAGCGTGAACAGTTTTCCCATGCAGCTGAAAGCACATTTTGCGGCATAGCAAATTGTATGAAACAGAGCTGAACATAACTGCGAGAAAAATTAAAAAAAAAAAATTCAATTATGCTTATTCAATTAACGTTACAAATCACGTCTGCATTTTCACTTTTTTCTTCAACCGTGCCATATTTTTATTAATTTTTTTTCAGAGAAATGTGCGGATATCTTTACAATACATAAATGTATGTATATATTTATATTATTATAATATGCCATAATTATTACTGACCCAACTGTTGATTTGAAAAAAATTGCCACGCCTAAATGTTTAACGAGATTTTGGAGTAAGTCATACACTCCAGTACATTTGGGTGTGAAAATATTTGCGGCATCTTCAATTGGCTTCAAATTTGGTAACATCTTTACAGATCAACAGAAGTGAAAATACAAGTGAAAAAGTATCAATATTATTTAACATACGCGATGAATAAAACAAATTTCACTTCACCTTGACGTATATACATATGTGCGTACATACATACATATGCAGGTAATTATTTGCCACTTACGAAACAATGCAATAAAAGTTTAAAACACTTGTACTCTTAATTGACAATACTCGACATTCATTAAACTCTTGTGTTCACCTTTGCTTATTTTTTTACTGGCGTAAGTACATACTTTTATTTGTATTTGTGTTGGCATCTGTAGAAATGTTTGGTATGAAAGAAAGTGCTACATTTTATTGATAAAATTCACTTAGGCTGTGAAATGTATAATACCAAATGAATTGTAAAGTGCATTGTTATAGTTTTGAATGTCAAAGTCAAAAGTGTAATTGGACTGTCTTGTTTTCTTACAAAAGAGCTATTTCCGCAAGTACCTCTTTTAGTTTTAATTAGAAACATTTTATAGATACCCGTACTTTTTTCTATTAATGAAAAGTATTGAAAACTCAGCTTATTTTATTAGATTGGCCAATTTTATTATTGTCATTATTAGATCAACAGAAGTCATATCAGCAATTTTTAGAATTTTTTTTTTTTGGAAGGTTGCCACCTGTTTAAAAATTTTAAATTAATTTAAATTGTAAGAGAAATTAAATATTGCAATATGGGTATCACACTAAAGAGTGTTTAAAAATGCTTACAGCGGAAAATTTTTTGTGGAAGGTTGCCACCTGTTTGAAAACTTTAAATTAATTTAGTTTGTATTAGAAATTAAATATTGCAAAACGGGTATCAAACTAAAGAGTGTTTAAGAAGGCTTACATCCGAAAATATTTTTGCGGAATGTTGCCACCTGTTTGATAATTTCAATTTAATTTCATTGATGGTAAAAATTAAATACTACAATATAGGTATCAAACTAAAGGGATTTGGGATAGTTTACTAACAGAAATATTTTTGAGGAGAGTTGCCACATGTTTGAAAAGTTGTATTCAATTGATAAAATAAAATAACTATTACAATACGTCCAAGAAAGTTTACAGTCGAGAATATTTTTGCAGCGGGTTGCCACCTATCTGCACAATGTAATTCAGTTATATTGATAAGAATTGATATATGTTGAATGGATACACCTACCAAAAAGGCGCAGACTTGAGTTGTAAGATTTCAAATTAATTTTTCAGGAAAAACTCGACAATTTTCCTACTTTTTAAATATCTTCGAAAATATATTAACTGACACCCACATTCATAAAAAATAAAGAATGCTTCATAAGTCGATTATTTTTTAAATCTCACTTCAAAAAGCTCATTAAGGGCCGTTTTCTGAAGTAACCTCTAACTTTAAAGCTCACTTTATATTTAAAGGTTGGATTAAAAATAAAGCTATGTCTAAAGTTAAGCATTTCTATTATCGGTTTTTGACGTATGCATGTTTCTTGGTTGTAAATCAATTTAAAACCGACAATAAAATGATTTACTTTAGACACAACCACAAATTTTAATGCAACCTTTAAATATAAAGTGAGCTTTAAAGTTAAAGGTTACTTCAGAAAACGGCCCTAAATCTACTTTTTTTTATCGATTAGGCCATAAGAGTCTGTCTAGGCAATACAATTTTACGTTATGATTGCAATATAAGAAGCTTAATCTAAATTATAAGTGTTGTATAACAATGTAATGCTTCAAAGGAGACTTTAAAAATAACAAATCACATAAGTTAACTGTGTTAAGATTTTTATACCGATAAGCGTGGAAATGCATTAGTTATGTAATTAACACTTACGCCCCGACAACAAAAAAAAAATTAATCAATCATCATGCTGATGAGTTGAATAAAAGACTGCAGCAAGCAACTTCCAATGCATTTCTAATAGCAGTTGATAGTACCAAGAAGATGCACAGAAGCTACGAGCAAACATGTGACCAAAATGTTGTAACAAATAAAAGTAAAAAAGCGAATAGACATGTTGCTACTTTTTGTTGTTACGCTAGCCGCTGACGTGCGCTTTTATGTAATTGTTCATGTCGAATGCTGGCTTTTACTATTTCACACACTCCATTTGTTTACTTAAGACATCTTACTTGTTACTGGCCCTCTTCGAGGCGGCAATTGAAAAGGAAAAATGGAAAAATAAAAATGTTTCTTTGAATACTTGACAGAGGTGCTAACGGAAATACAAATATAACTTCAAAGCATTTTAATGACAGCCAACTACACAATAAAGCAAACGGCGAAATCCACAGTGACACACATGTTTCAATTGAAGCTTGCTAATCCAACAGCAGCAGTTAACTGCTTAAACGAATATCAACTCTTCAAATTGAAGCAAAGTGCACTTGAAATCTGTTAATAAATACCGCTTTAGGAGTGGGAACTCGAATCTAATCTTCCATCGAGTGATAAACCGCTTTGCCTACCCCTCCTGCAATTATTCAATCATGAATCTGCGTACTCACCTACTGCTGCCTTTCCCGCTTCGGATGCGTCACGTATCTGCCGCACCAGCGCCTTTGTTGCGCCTGTTGTCTCAGCGGCATCATCGCCAAATAAGCTTTCACTTATATCGTCTTTTATCCAACTCCATACAGTGCGTACTATACCCCAAACGCTAAACGTTGAAGCTGTGTCATCAGCTTTTTCGGCTGCTTCCAAAGCTGTTTCACTCTTCGATGGCTTTCCAGCCTGCTTATCTGCCTCATCATTCTCATCAGCGTCATCGTCATCGTCATCATCGTCGGCATCCTCCACATCTTCTGCATCTGTTGCATTTTCATCTGTGCTAGCATTGGAATCGATATCTAGTTCTGTGTCATCTTCTTTTGCCGCCTTTACCTCAGCAGTTGCATCAGCTGGTAGCGCTGGTGGCATTACAACCACTTTTGCTGCCACCACTTTACTCTCTTCAGTTGCACTATTCAGCTCCACATTACTCGAATTTGTTATGCTTGTAGTTGTGTTTGTTGTTTTTGTTGTTATTTTTGCAGCGTACGCTTGACTGTGCAAGCAGAACACAAATGTGATTACAAGCAGCACGAATGGTACACACTTCGGAAGATTTAAGCGAAACTGAAAAGTATAAACAAACAAAAAACACAGGTATGATTTACATAAGAAGTTAAGTGAACAACTGCGAAGCATTGTGTAAAAGAAGGTAGTACTATTATATTAACCCATATCTTGTCAACTAAAAAAATTCGCTACCTCAAACAATGCACAGTAGACGTAAGACTTAGGCAGCGAACTTGCTCTGATATTTCTCATAAAGCCTAATCAAAAAAACTTTTGCTGCTTTTAACGTTTAAATAAATTAAGTTTTGTGAGTTCTATAAAAAATTAAAAGAAAAATGCTCTTTTCAGCTTTGTTTCTACACCTATTGTCCCTTGTAGGGCTTCTCTCTTCCAAAACTCGTATGGCTTAAAGCTTTATAAAGTGAGATTTTCAAACTAATTTTTGATTTATAAAGCATTTAAAGTCTTTTTTTTATTTTCTACGTATGCAGGCGGTTTTTTTATATATTTTCGAAGGCCTACCTCCTCAAAATTTACCTTATGCTCTTCTATTTTGAGTCAACATATCGCGCACTTTCTTCAAAGATGCTTTAGTCCAATACCGTGTATCTGTCTTTCATAAAAGGTTCAAATCAAACTTGTGTGTATGTAAATTGAAAAACTATCTACTTCATTAATACTACAGTCTTGAAGTCGCTGCAAAACACGCCGGCTATTTGCTAGTTGAAGATATTTCTTAAACAAATGCCTTACGTTTGATACCCGTATTGTAATATTTAATTCATTTTTTCAATTAAATTGAAATTAAAATTTTCAAACAGGGGGCAACCCGCCTCAAAAATATTTTCGACAGTAAACTTTCTTAAACTTCTTCAGTTCTATACCCGTAATTTAACATTTTCTTTATTTTATTAATTTAATTTCATTAAAATTTTCAAAGAGCTGGCAACGCTCCTCAAAAATATTTTCGGCTGTAAGCTTTCTTAAACCTCTTTCTTTTCATAGCCATACAGAAATATTTGCTTTATATTATCAATTTACTTGAACTTTAATTTTTAAACAGGTGCAACTATCAATTTTTTTTTTGTGGCATAAGCCATGGTAGATTAGGGGCAGCCACGCAACTTGACTACATACTAAGTTTATTAAGTATAGCGTTCAAACAAGGCACCGTCTGCTAGTTCTCAGCAAACGTAGTACTTCCTCAAAATAAGCAGCCAAAACACTTACATTTAATCTAGCGGGTAAGTGAGTTTAGTTTTCTAAGTTTAGAGAGCTCTGGCATTATCCTTTCAAAGAGCAAGCCAAACCTTTCACAGTCCTTATTTCGAAGATTTTTATGCTTAATACAAATTAGTGCTAGCACAAGGCATTTGTGGGCCAACATAATAATACACTATTAAGCCCATAGGAAGCGTGTTGGAGTAGTGAATGATGTGCTTAATTTTCTAAGACACAGTTCCAATAAAAAGAATTGTATGAAGGTAGGCAAAGACTATAATAGCCTCGGCTCGATGAACCCCAGTATAGGAAACAATAGCAATGACATATTGGGAGCAGAACTCACTAAGTATCCTACACTCAACTGATTGCAAATTGATGTGCAGTAGTTAAATTTAGATTCATTAAATCGCTACAAAAATGTGAGATGATAATGTGTCAGCGGTCATTTGCTGAGCAAATTTTTTTTTAATGAGGATTGTCAGTAAGCTTTTGAAGAGCAAATTAACAAAATAACCAACTAATTTGCAAAAATGCCAAAAGGTTTGCTAAGCATCATATTAGCGCATTTTGCCAGGTGCCTTGAGCTTCCTCAAAAGCTAAAAAAGGAAAGCAGCCAGTTAGACTTTGCATAGCATTTTAGCAAATTTGTAAACATTTTATGCGAAGTCGAAGGCATAAAAAAAGGCATATATCAGCAGATGTTACGAAACCAAGCAAAGAATAAACAAATGATTAAAATTTCTCCGGAAATACATATTTCGCTGAACAAAGCGCACAGCAGTAACTGCTCTAAATATGCTAACACTTCAGGTACATAAAAATTTCAAGCTTGAAAGAAATACGAAATGAAACTGAAACTTAAAACGAAACTGAGATTTTTTCAAAGAAAAGGGAGTGTGAACTATATACATACGTACATATATAATTCCATATTTGCATATGTTCAACGTAACTCTTGTTTAAAGAAAGTGAATTGCCACAACAACAACTGATACAACTGGCAAAAGATGTAGCGGACATGTGCCGAAAAATAAATATTTTACGCTTCACAAACTTATATAATAATGCAAAGTGGTTGTAAATTCGCATTAAATTTAGTCATCGTAGAAAATACCACCAAAAACCACAAGTAAATAAATTATTCAAAGTTTAGTTTAAAGACTTGCTTTGTGCCGACTTTGCGGTTTGGGTTTTTGGTAATAAAGCCAATGCGAAGTTATGTAGTAATTGTAGTAAATTTGGCACTACGAAAATTTTTTGGAATTTGGTTTTAAATATATTGTACTTATTTCTCGGTTTCACTGACGGTTTCTTATTATGATTGCCAATGAATAATTCTAAAGCACTCAATTTGGTTTTTTTTTTTCTACATACATAGTTTGTTTAATTGCCGCATTGAATTTTGTACATAGATCAGTAGTAGGGGCACATTTTTTTTATGTATAAGTCCGTTGTTCCATGAATTGTGTTGCTATACTTTCGTTAGCACTCTTCCCACTCGCTTTAGATACATATTTTCACGAGTTTGTCAAATTTACAACTCACACTTTATTTATTTATTTTTGTTAATTCACACAAAGTACGTTCGGTGTATGAAATTGGCGAAATTCTTTTCATGATTTACTACACTTTCTCCATGCTTTGTATTCATGTCGCCTATTCCCGCCATCAGTCATTCATGTCAACACCAAATCACTTCACCCACATATAGGCACGTCTCATTTAATCTAACCACCGTGCCGGTGAAATATCGCAAATTGGTGGCTGTCCAAGTTCGTTAACAAAAGCACCGTAAATGACTCATTTAAAACATCAAACTGAATGAAATAATTCAGTAATTATATTTAACTTGAACTTTTATTTTCGCTAAGAAGGAAAATTTGTACGGTTGCGAAAATGTAAATAGGGATGAGACGTTTTAGCTAACTTTGGCTACTTTTTTATTTTTATGAAATGCAGCTTACTATCTAAACAAAACTATATAAATCAGAACTTCAAACTTTGTAGAACATTTATAAAAATTCGACGAATTTTAATAAATGTTCATCAAGATTTTCAAATAGGTTATTTTGAGTATGCAGTTTAAATTTGAGTATAAGAAAGTGCAAGTTTGAAGTAGCTAAGACCTACTGTTGATTTTTGGCATTTTTTTCAAGCAATCTATCTTTAAGTCAATCTATAAGGGCGTCGATGTATTCTAAAATTTAGCATTGCTAATTATTTACTGTCCTGCAATTTTTTCAATCTTCTTTAAGCACTGAATTTTAGTATGTTTTAGAGTAAAAAATTACTTTTTTCGCAGCCCAACCCTCCAGTTACTCCGGCCTTTTTCTGTCTCCTATAGATACGATTAGCAAGATTTCGGATATGAAACTGAATGTAAGTACATATGTATTGTTGCTTCTCTGACAAAAAATTTTTCAGCATTTCTATTGCACATTTTCTGCAAAAATTAAACATTTCTCTTCACTTGAGCGCATAATTTAACGCAGTAGGTGTTCTTCAAATAAGGAAAAGCTATCCGTATGAATGTTAACAAAAATATTTTGATATCTACTTTACATCATTATTGTTGTGGCAAAAACTAATTTCACACACTATTAAAGTTTTTGGTCTAATATTTTTCGCATCTTTAACTGTAATTAGAAACTTAACATAGATAAAATTGCTTGACTTTAATATGCGATCCACAACAACAAACAATGCTGGTCTTGAAATCGATGCCAGTTTATTGTTTCGTTTGCGGCAACTGTTTGGCAAAGAAATACATATTTACTATGCTTAAGTTATGAATTCTACTTAACATGACGTTAAGTATTTCTTTTATGACCAATAACGAGCTGTTAGAAAATCTAAATGGCGCCTAAATAGAGGCTAATTTGTATTTAAATGCTAAGTAAGTGGTATTGAAATGTATGCAAGACAAAGTTCTACTTTCATAAACGAAATCGCTTATGGATTCCTTTTTATTCTTCTTCTTCTTTTCAATTATATGCATTTTTTTTTTGTCTTTTTGTGTAAAATATGAAAGTTTTAAAATATTCCACAATGCTATTGATTTTCTATGCAAAACGTTATATCGATAAAAATTTCAATAACAAAATCTCGAAATTTTCTAAGTGTTATTCTTTAACCTTTTATTAGACAGTGGTTTCGATAAATTAATACCATGTGCATACACTCAAGAAGCACTTGTTTTAGCCCCAATCATTTCCTTGTGCCACTTCCGTTGCACCATTTCCGTGTGCACTTTCTATTGAATTTTGCTAATTTACTGCCAACGAACCAACCGCCGCTAAATAAGTTTCACTTAAAAAAAAAGTTGTTTTCTTATAGCGGTAGCCCCTCGGCAGGCAATAGCGAACCTCCGAGTATATTTCTGCCATGAAAAGCAGCATCTCATAAAAATACAATCGCCGTTCGGCATCCCTCCCCTTTGTGTGACAACATCAAGGCGCACGCCACCACAAATCGGGGGAGAAGCTCGGCCAAATACTAAAATATGTGTAAGCGCCAATTAATTTATTATTATTATAAAAGGTTCAGCTGCTCTAAATTATGAAGCAACAAATAAAACGTGATCACAGACAATCCAAATATGACATAACCAACTTTATCAATCTTACAGCACTTTCGTAATCAACATTAAAGCACATAAAAACCTAGGAAAGAGTAAAACTTCGAATTACAGATTACATATCTTAAATGGCAAATGTCACATCAATGTTGTAGTTATTAATTACCCTGCAAACAAAAGTTCGCATGTTAACGTTAAAAAAATGAGTGCAAACATAAAGTAAAAGTAATTAAAAAATCGCTGAAAGTTAAAAGAAAAAACATTGACACGACACTCGACACACGCATCTTTTAAAAATTAAAATAACATTTTATAAATGCTCCTCACATTTATGAGCGACATAAAGGTTACAAAGGAAATTACGGAGTTGTACACAATAACAAATGTGAGAGCGTACTTATTTTTAAATTGCGAGAAATGATGAATGATGAAACCGTTTTTTTTTTTTTAATCAAATGACAAAATTTATGTGCTTTCGAAACAATGTTTTTGAAGGACAGGTAAATTTTAAAAACTAATTGAGAAAACGGCCTATTGTTACCTATTATTTCTTTTATAGGGATAGATCACTGAGACCTTATAATCGAATTATGGTGCCCTTATGGTGGGCTTATACCCTGCAGGCAAGGCATATGAAACAGGTATGTATTTTTTGGTTGCTTCTGGTCTCTAAAGTGTCAAAACAAATATTCTAACTTTTTTAACATCAAAGTGTGCCATGTGAAATACAAAAAAAAAATTACAAAAAAAATTTGTTTTTTAATTTGTAATTAAAAAAATAAAAACGGCTGCAATTTTTTTGTAGATTTTTATGCTTCCAGAAGCATCGATCCATTCTTAGCAAGGCCCAGTAACCAGCATTGGTGCACCTGACTTAGGCAAACGTGCCAAAAGCTGATTTTCAGTCGCTTGTTTGTATGAAAAAGGCTCAAAAGATTTAACATTTTAGAGGTCGAATAATTTGAAAAAAAAAAAAATAAAAATCAAATTAGCTGCTCTACTGCTACTACCTGTTCAAGATGCCTTGTAGGCTGGGTCGATTTTGTATGGGGGAAAATAAAAGGCATTTGACCGTATTGTAATAGTAATATTATGATGTCTTAGGTCTAAGCCAATTGTTATTGGCCACGAAAGATTAATTTAATACTTATCTTTAGCCCGCGCAATTGAATCAAAGTGTATGAATTTTCAAAATTAAACTTTGGCTTGTAATATCTATGGAATGCGTTAATTGTTCTAAACAGGACGATATATCAAATCAAGGGTTATTAAATTTAGTATCTCACGTTCATTTATCATTTTTCAATAAGTTTACAAGTTTTTAAGATATTAAGATAAAACTTACAAAAGCTTTAATTTCCCTTATGAATTTTCAATTCTTCATTACTTCAGAAACCAAGTGAAAAATTCAAAAAGGTGAAACGAGATTTATTTCAAACGTTGCAATGTTTTCGAATGTTTATATTTAGATTTGGTCAGTTTTCAAGATCGTGGTGAATGAGGTCAAACATGTATTTTGAAAGATTAGGAATCGTTTGATAAGTTAATAGTAGTTTCCAGCATATAAGTATTTACATACATTAACATAATACCATTAGGGTAAGAAGTTTTAAGTCCATTTATGCAGTCTTGAATATTTTTTGCGGTTTCTAAATCTGCCGTTATATGAAAGTAGGGGATGTGCAATAAGTTTTTAGATATACATAAATATTTTAGTTAATTCCATTATGTGAAAAAGTGCAATAGTCTTTAACATATCCTGGGAAATCCTTTTGAGGACTCTCCAATTGCACGATATTGCTTTGCATTTAGCTTGAACGAAAAAAGTCACTCCCTGGCACACTTTTCTGTAATCCGGTTCTATCATCTAAAAGTTATTTATAAAATTGAAGAGACATTTTTTTATAAAAAACTGGAGATCCACTTAAATTTTTCGATATAACTTTGGTAAATGCTACTCGATCGGTGCGTAATAATCACCAAATTGAAGGCGATACTTAATGTTACTGATTTTTGATAATAATTTGATTAAAGTCGTTCAGATTATAAACAAGTTATTTTAAAATAAAAGAGAATTTGAATAATTTTTTTGCCATTTTCTTATATTTGCAATTTTTATATTGTATGCCTAAACATAAGTAAACTAATTAGTGTTTCTAGAAGTTGTGCCTGTTCAGTGCTTCCATACTCATTTGCATAAACAAAATCTTTCCACGATGATGGAAAATAATGGCTTTTCTATTAGAGTTACCGAAATTGTCCCTAAATTTGCAAAAAATCGCAAATATTAAAAAAAGATTAAAATATTTGGAACCAGCGATCTAAATGCACGCCAGCAATATTAATGCTGTTCTTTACATCTTTTGATTCTAGGCCAGTGCAGTTATCAAGGGAACAATTCATATATTATTGAAAACAGATAACTTTGAGATTAACTATAAGCTAAAGGGCTGCGAGAAATGAAATTTTACTTTTTATTTTGGGTAAACGAATTCATTATCTAATAATATGCACCAAAACTTTTTGCTGAACCCAGAATTTTTAACAAGAATTGATCTTATTTGACTAGGGTGCTGTGGGTCACTTGGCGGTCGATGCGCGGGCTCTTACAACTAAAATAAAACTCTAATATTTTGCAGGCTTGTTGTTGACTTCATGATACAATATATTTTCACTATTACCAAGGGATTTGATAAAAATTAAATTTTCGACCCGCACTAATGCCTTGCCTGCAGGGAAACCCCGAAATGGTGAACCAAATTTCTACATCTCTACTAGATCTTTATTGGCAAAAACGAACCAGTCAGAGAGTAACAAGATCCCCACCAGCTCAAAGGCGCCGAAGTGTGGTACTTTGAAAAAACTAGTTTCTTTTACTTTTTAAAACTACATATCGTACTATATTATATAGTACTATATACTGTCGATAAAAATACAGTATGCCAAAATATTATATTTCTTCAGTTATAAATTAATATAAATATTGATTTATTTATTTATCTATTGAATTATTTTTATAATAAATTATAGAATTTAATAGTTAGTCACAGCGCCAGCTGCTAGGGCTATTGGCTGACATATAAATATATTTCAGTAAATTGCAAGAAAAATATTCTTAAAAATGAAAGACCGTAGTGAAGGTGAAATGGAGAGATGAGAGAAACAAAGCGACTCACTAAAAAAAAATTTAATTTTAATTTATATTTATTGAAATTTTGATTACGTTAAAGCATATGATATTTTCGTAGTTATCAAGGAATTCTTATAAACTGCCTAAAGTTCAAAGAAATATATTTTTTATAAAAGAAATGCTTATGAAAGAAAAAAAATATACATTTTTACTTTGTCTATTGAATAAAACACTACACATACATATTTTAAGTGTACTATATTTTCTCAGATTTTTTTTTAACTACTATAAATATCTTAGAAAATGTTGGCAACCCTACGAGGTACCTGTTTACTTGAAATATATATTTGTTTGGCGGCTTTTTCGTTCAACTATGCTTTATTCCGCACTTCGCAGATTCTTTTTCATAGTTTGGTAAAACAAAACAAAAATTGTTGTTAATTATTTAACATATTGGGACCTTCTGGAATGTAACCAATAACAGCAAACACTTCTGCAAACTCAACTACAGTCAAGGGCATGTAAATGTGTTTTCTAATGCTCAATTCGAATTACATTCATTCAAACAGATATCCTTTCAGATTGAAAACACATTTCTTTGTAAATAATTAAAAATCGACCACCATGGGAAAAGCAAAAAGACTCCGTTTGAAAACATCATATTACTTTGTTCGTCTATCGATTTTGGAACTGGTTGGGGACTAGAGAAAAGGGATGCAGAGCGAACTGGATCCAATTTGTCGAATTTAGGACTGTTTCGAGCTTTTTACATCCTATGACATCGCCGAGTTAAATTCGCCATTTATCAGCGAACCAGTAGTGGGTCTAAATATACTAGAAGTGCACCAGTTCAGAGCAAGAGATTTTCCCCAGAGAGTAATGTTTCTCTTAATACTTTACTCCTTTGCAAGCTTATTTAAAACATGATTTTCTTCAATATCAATATGCCCCAGAATCTGTAAAACCCAAATAGTATTGTTCAGACCAAGTGTGCTCATCTTATCAAGGTACCTCATATCTTGCTTTTTAGTTACCTTATGAGATCTGAGGGCAATAATAGAGACTTGGCTGTCCCTTAAAATAGCACCGGAGAGCATTAAGAAGTTGTAACATGTACACACCAGTTCTTCTATCCAATTAAACTACACATACAAATAAATATTTATTAATTATTTAGAGTGACCAGGAACAGTTAAATCGCTCTGTTCCACTTGGTTTACTTGCTTGTAATTTTTATCAGGAATAAGTGTACTTATATTTATAAAATAAAAAATTGGGGTTTAAAGAAATGGAACCGAGTCCAAGAATGTGAGCCGCCCGAGAGTGTCCTTCTAAATGTTAAAGAAAAGCTTAGAACAACTGCTAACAGCAGCATTCACTTGAAAGAAGAACATGGAGCTCTCTGGGGCTCTCTAAACCTCGAAAGGGATCTTTACTTAACAAACTCAGTAGTACCTGTAAAGCTAAAATAAGCGGAAAACCGAGGTCTTAACCTAGTCACGAAAGGGCTAAATGTCATTGAGTTCAAGAACCTAGTTTGTATACATTGATGGAATTAATTTCATAGAAAAGGAGATGGTGTTTTTCTTGAACCAACTCGAACAGGGAGCTAATAAGATCTTACTGTTATTTTATTAACTTAACTTTTTTACGGTTGAGAAGAGTATGCAGCTGCATAAGCTAAATATTTTGTGCTAATCGGTGGTGGTGCACGTGGTCATATATTCAGGTCATCTGGAGTTGGCGAAAAACATGGAAAGCAAGGTGGTTTGATCGCTCTGGCCAAGGGTAGAAAAGGAGCGGTCAGGCAAGCTCCTAAAGCTAAACAAGCTGCAGCTCTCGATACTCGTGGGAGTATTAACTGATTGTTGTTTCATTGAATAGTAAAATCACCTAAAGCAGCAGCTGTATAATTGATAATGTGATGATATGTGCTTTAACATCTTCTCTTTAGATGCCTAACTTACGCGAATGTAAAGTTTCAACATCTTCGCTGTCGCGAATAAACGATAAGGTGTCTCTAATCCGTTATTTTCTTTTCTCATATCTCCTTTCTATTTGCCTCCTTTCTCAGAGAACACAGTTTTTTATACTAGACCAAGTTAATTCTCCGATTTAAAACAACTATCCAACCTAAACAAATCTAACCACCTTTTGTGTTATTTCGGTGGCCAGAAAGGTGGCATTTCCGTACAATATGACATCCTTGGAACAGTTATTCGATGCTTAGATTTTATTTTGCAATGTTTTAGCTATTCTTACACGCAAATAATGCAACATTGTCAAACATATATATGTACATATATAACATTTAAGTTTTTTTGTATAACATCAACATAGCCATTGTTTACTTTTACTTCGCTCATAAAGTTGCATGCATGCAATAAATTTCGAAACTAGGTAAATGTGCCACAAACGTGAATTGCACGCCAAGTGCATGCAGCTGTTAAACTTGGCTCAACAGAACCTTTTACTTTAATTATAAAGATTTCGACGCCGGTACTTACCATTGTGTTAAATCCTTGTGCTGGTTGAAGTATTTTTAAATAGTTCACTCAAACTCAGAACTTGCTTACGTGCAATTTCTCCTCCAATTACCAGTTCATCAATTAAATTATGTTCTAAATTTTATTATAATTTTAATTTTCTCCTTTCTTTAAAAACTTTGAATTCACCAATTCGACTTTCTCGCACGCTTCACAAATTTCTATCTAAATATCAGCACGTCATCGGCATGCGATCGCATATGCTGAATTTAAGTTCTTCCTCAAAATTACGAAAATTCACTAAAATACTGGCCATTCGCTACCAATGCCACCAAAAGTAAGCCACGCGCCAAACCACGTTCCGTTTCTGTCAAGTCACATTCGAAGACTGGTTAACTCAGCTGCACCTAGCCAACAGGCCAACAGTTGGTGTCGCGCAGCGTTTCGCAGCTTTTGGCCGTTGACGGCGTATGAAAATATGTATATATATATCTCCAAACTCCATCTCTCCAAGCGGCGGCAAAGCGTTTCTTTTCGAATTTCTTTCGCACTTCTTCACCGATTTCATTCACTCGAGCGTAGACCCACACGCACACCTGTACTTTACATACTTGCATATGTGCATATGTATGTATGTGTTTTTAAATACAACTAAGCGTATTTGGTTATTTTTGTTTATTCCTCAGCTTTAGTTTGGCAAAAGAGATGTTGATTGCAGCCGATGCGCAAAGCTGAGGCAAGTTACGATGCTGCACCGCATTTTTACATGACTTTCTTTAGTTGCTTCCTTCATCGTAGCATCTTTATGGTATGGAAACAAACGGCATGCACATGATCAGCATGACAACACTGTTCAACGTTTTTCGTTTGCACTTTCTTCCCACTGTTTTTTTGTAAGCTTTAATCATTTAACAAATAGCTCGATTTAAGCAAGGCATAAGCTTACGCGCCATGTAGCGTCTGTCATCACGCACTCTTTATATGTATGTATGTATGAATATACATTTGTAAATACCCTGCAAAAAATGGGACTAATCCGGGATGACTCCGGGAGCAATCGCAAAGGAGCATGCGACTAATACCACTTTTGATCTCTTTATATGGAATGAACTGTTCGCTTTTGTTCGAGCATGTCCTATGAAGAGACTAATTGTTCACCTTTATACCCGAATGGGTATAAAAAGCAACTAGTCACTTTTAAAAAATAAAAATAAAAATTTGCGCCAGCTGAGATTCGAACTGGGGTGCTCAGTTTTGTTAGGCGAATACTCTCCCTGCGTGCCAACGCCGCACATGCAATTGTATTGACTAAGTCCGTGCATATCATTAAATCGTTAATAGTACCCGTTAGCGTTGAGTTAGGGACTAATTGATCTCCAATTATACCCATAAGAGACGAGTCGAGACTAATTGATCCCCATTAGTACCCGTATGAGACTAGTTGGAACTAATTAATGCCCAATTGTACCCGATTGAGAGTAATCTCGGAATACTCTCTTTAGAGATTAGTCGCACAATTTTTTGCAGGGTATGTACATATGTATGTATGTATTTGTACTTACAGTACACTTGTCACGAGTTTTCCGGTTGACCGCTTGCAGCCTCATGTTGTTGCGAATACGCGTGTGGTATACAAAGGTGTTTAGTCTAGTAAAAAAAATAATAATAATACAGTGGCTCAAATAAGTGTTCATATGTTGGTTTTTTTGTTTTTTTAAATTCCTAATGTTTTTCCAGTTTAATTTTTTTATATATGTATGTTTGTAGAAACATTGCTGATGATTCAACAAAAACCATACAAATCACAGTTTCAAACTTTATTAAAATTTTCAACAATAAATTTTAAATTTTTTAATAAAAGTTTCTATTGAATTTTTGGGTATGCAGTTTTATAGCCCATACAATTTTAGTAGAACAAATTGCAAGTTTCAATCGCCTAAAAGGTGCCGTTCATTTTTAATAATTTTTTTTTAACAGATTTTGGCACTTTTTTCATAAAAACATGAATTTCTTATGGAATAAGCCAAAAAGTGTTAAAAAATCAGCGGCTGTTTTAATAAATTACGCTTGTCATACTAAAAGCTGTCAGCCAAAAAATGATAAAAAAGCAACGCAATTTTTTAGCCGGGTGCAACTTGGACTTTAATGCCTTATGCGCTACAAAATTGTATAGCCAAAAATTTTCTAAATATTCGAATTAAAATGTGTAAAATTTTTATGAAAATTTCTTGAATTTTTCGAATCACTGTATGAAGTTTTAAACTCGGAATAACAAGGTTTTTTGGTTAAAGCGCGAACAATGTTTTTCTATAAAAAAAAAGAAAAAACAATAACAAAAAAAAATAAAAAAATATTTAAAAAAATATAAAAAAAAATCACCGTGTGAATATTTGTTTGAGTCACTGTATATATGTACATATGATTATATGAATATACATATGTACATATTTACAAACGTATTCATTCACCTACTTTGTGACGTCATATTGTTTTCGTTTCCCTCCTTTTCGCTACATGCAAAAAGTAACAATTTTCTGAATGTTTGTTGTTAGGGAAACATAGCCGGTTCCTCGTCTTGTGGTAAACGGGTTTTGACACGCGTCGTAGCCATGCGTAGTTTAGAATGATGTAACGACACTACTAATATTAATTTATTTATTAATTACACTGGTCTGCACACAAAACTTAGCTATGCAATAAATTTGTTCAGCATCGAAGTTCTCAAAAGTAAGCCGGCGATTAATCAGTTGACGCGAAGTATCTCCATCACTTTGAGAAGCAACGATGATAGACCTCTGGCTCCGAAACCTTCTGTCTAACTGAATTCCGGATTTAACAAGCTCCGCATTAATGTGACATTTAGTATTGTAGCTACGCGATTGATATCCACAGTTACTTAACCATCTGCTGACGAGTTTCGCTGAAGAAAAAAAATTTTTTTTTTCAAATTTTCATTGAACTCCACACAAGACAAGTGCTGCACCTCAGACGAAAGAATTATTACATTTTAAGTAATACCTCATCATCGACAAATTATTTGATGCTGTTTGGAGAATAAAAGGCTTCCTTAGAAGATATTCCTATACACGAGGGTAGGTAATATATGTACATATAATAATAAAGCATAAATAAATAAAATACAGTAGAGCGACACTCTGGCATTATCACGTCGAGTTTATGGTTGGTTTAATCGTTCTGATGGCAAATCCGTATTGGTCCCTTTTGTATATGCCATACAGTGCATCCATCCATTGAACAAAGTAATCGATGCATTCACTGTTAAAGAAATTTCAATTTCCAACGGTTTCTTAGATAATCATTCCTACAGAACTTAAGTGTAATGTCATAAATATTATCCATTATCGAGCATATTCTGTAGTGAAGATATTATTACAGCAGCAAACCGTTATATCAACATTTCCAAAATACTCGTAGCTTCTAACTACGTGTATTAAAAGCATTTTTTTCTCTCAAATCAACAAATGCACCTATTGTTACTTTCACCGTTAGTGATTACCACAAGAACCATGCCATAAATACCTGTACAATGAAACTGTTAAATGCTGTTATAAAATATTTATATGCAACATAAATGTCATACACTTACATTGACCATGACACCGCAGATCTTCCGCTTGAGGTCAACGTTGAAAAGCTTTCATAAAGACACTCTCAAACAATGCTCTTCAAACGAAAACAATAAAGTGTGTGATAAACGTGCACTTACTCGTATCTACGTACATATGTAAACATGACTTTACCTGCAGGAAATTTGAAACTGGCATTGTATAATAAGTAATTTTTTGTAAAACTTTGGAGAGTTTTTAATTTAAAAAGCTTTCATCAAGTGGATCATCAAGTATCGGCTTACCTTTATTAAATATTTGTTTGTATAAGCAGGCATTCAAGGGCAGCTTTTAAAATAAAAAAAAATCGAAAAATGCATATAAAAGGACACACTAGAAATGGAAAAGATATTTTTTCAGGCAAAATTTCTTAAGTCGGTTTTCATCTGTCAAGAAAAAATTTTCGCATAATAATTTCTTCAAGAAAATTTACAGCAAAAGCGAAGTACCCTTTCAAACAACAGAAATGATGAAAAATATTTCTTGTCATTTTTCTTGAGAGCTGCAAACAGCCCTTTAATAATAAGTTTAAACCAGTATGAAATTTTTTCAAATTTCATTTGTTCAATAGAAACCCGTACTAGCTGTATCATAATATCAAATTTGTTACATATACATTAGAGTGGTCCAGAAAAAAATCTTCCAATATAGGGTTTGGCACCAAAATTTTTCCTCTTGCGGAAAGAGTTGCTTATACCAAACTTTAAGCTTCTAAATAATAAATAAAAAGAATGCTCATAACGCTCATATTTTACTCTAGAAGAATTGTGTGCATATGTACATTAATCAAACAATTGGTTAAGCAACCTAAAAACATTTCAAATTTAAATTATCTAAGAAAATATCACAAGCTTCAGTTGTCATGGCAACAGTAACTTTTTATAAAAATCACTAATATTTCTTCCATTTTCACAGCGATCCAGTAACGCATTTCAAGGTCATTGAGCACCCTGTATTGGTTACAGTAGAAAATTAAAAGTTGGCACAGATATTACAAATAACAAACGGGAAAAATTTAGCGCGTGCTCCGTTTTCTAGGATCAAATTTTTATCCCCCATACAAAAATTGTACCGCTCTAATATACATAAATATGTCGATATATTTTTGAACAAAGGGTCTCTAGAATTTCCTGCAGGGTTTGCTAATCCATTGCATGTGTTTTAAGTCATCGTCGCTTGCGTCTTCACTGCGTAGACAATTGCTTGCTTTTGTCTATCTAAATCATGCTTAGCTAGTAACATTGTATTCCCATGCCGAGATTTTTTGGCTATGAATGGGTAGAAGTGTGGACGATTGTTACGTTATTTCTTGTAACAGTTAGACCTTTTGTACTAATTACAACAGCTGCTAAGTTGATTACGACTACTTAGCAGTTGCTCACGTGTATTATATAATTTAATTTTTTTTATATAAGCGTTTGCCTGTCTAGCCAAATGTGGCAGTGCATTTCTATTATTTAGTCTGGCCAATAACCCGAAAATCAAAAAAAAAAAAAACAAAAAACAAAACACAAAACAGCGTACTTACATGAACTTCATTAAAATGGCAGTAAACCGTGAAAAATTTTCCAAGCTTCTGTATAAATGAAATTAATGTTAGGTGGTGTAACAGGTACTTTTCTCAGACGAACTTGGGTGAATCACAAATGTTCCATTCTCTATACAATTACAATTTGTTCTTGTAATCACTATGAAATATATCTTCGGGTGCAAAACACTCAGGGATGGTATCGCAATGCATGCTTACTTAACTGAAAAGTTCGTAGATTTTTCGTTTTTCGCTCATCTATTTTTAATTCCTCACACAAGCATTTAAAATTTGAAAAAAAAAAATTAGTTTTTCAGTAAAAGCTGGTGGTTGTGTGCCCAGAATTGCATTCTCAGGTCTGGAATCTACGTAACTTGAGACTGATAACCTGTGAATGCCGCCCAGGACCTGTCGATATGCTGACGGATCCAGAGGTTGCTTCGACCGTCAGTTCGTATGGATGCCTGCTTATATTTTTGGACTTCTCCTTCAATATTTCTGCAAACCTAGAACTTTATCTGAATCCATAACTAATAATTAAATGTTCCAACTTTAAGTTAAACAAAGGAAATTCTATATTTTTTTTACAACAATTCACACAATTTTAAATATATAAATACAATAAATAAATACTATAATGACCAAAGAGTCCAATGCAGGTCTCTTACAAGTTAGAATTTTCACCTTTTCACTTTCTAGTTCTACTTGCCGAACGAAAACTGTTTACCCAAGCGTATCCATTCCAATATGTATTCGTTCCTGTATTCTGGTTGTAAGGATTATATTGATTGTAGGGATTATATTTATTATACGGATTGTATATGTTGTAGGGATTACTATTCGTATTATATAGATAACTGTAAGGATTATTGTTATTATTATTCCAATAGTTTGGGTAATTGGGGAAAGCATATTGCCCAATGACCCAAGGCCGAATGCGTATATTTTGTCCATACCCGTTATACGGCGTACTGCTTAGCTGCGAAAATTGTGGTAGTGGTGTAGCGTAAGGATCCACATATTGCGCTGCTGTCAACTGTGAAAGAGAGAGAATATGGAAAATTTACTTAATGCGGTTTGTGAATTTCGCTAATATTTATTGCGTTTAATTACCGAAAGTGCAATGGCATTTATGCACAAAAAACAGAAAAGCAGAAATTTCATTTTTTTTTTTACAGTTTTAGTTCAAAAATTTTAATATTTATTTTATGAGTACGAGTACTTTAACTGCGCTTAGCTCTGACTCTGACTACTCCAATTGTTGTTCACACTTCCTCTGTTGAATGGAATTTGTATATGCCGCACACAATTTTCAACGCTTAAATAGCATAAGGTGTTTTAATTTTCCCCTAGATAAAAAAGCGTGAAAATTTTTAGGTTTTTTACGTATGTATATAGAATTTTACGGGAAACTAATATGTATGTATGCGCCTTTGTGTGAAATGAGTTTAATTGGACGCATTCGTCATTGAACTTGACTGATTATTGAGCACTGCTACAAACATATATATGTATGTATGTATGATGTATCTAGGTATGCAAATGTAAAAAAATATATACATACATAAGTATGCAATGGGATGTACCCAGACTATGAAATTTGTTTGAAAAGCATGGTGTTTAAATTTTGATGAATAATCGTAAAGCTACTCAATCGAAACGTTAATTTAAGGACATAAAAACACAAAAACAATTTGAGTTTTTAAGTGCGGGCTTAACTTCATTTGCTGTAATTTACAATAAATTCAAATAAGTGCGTACATATGTATGTACACATACTTATATATGAATCGGTTAATTACCAAAGGAAATAAGTCAGAATATTTTCGATATTGCATATTTGATGCAATTCAACAGAGCTACTTTGAACAAACCGAACTGCATCAAAATTTTCATATCGAAAAAATTTTGATTTATTGCCTTTGGTAATTAACTGATTCATATGTACTTATTACAGTTACAAGCTTAATTTATGTTTACGAATTTGTATTTAAAATTAATCGGCCAGTTTTTAACTTTATCGGTGATGTTTCATTTTGCTTACTGTTTAACTAATTCAATATATTAAATTGTATATCCACATATATGGGACGTTCCACACCAAAATGGACGGGGTTCACACTTCATGTGTTTGATTTGTTTCAAATTTTTAGGGTTGATTGATTAACATATATAATAAATAAATATGAAGCTTGAGCTTGATTAATACATTTTTAAAAACTTTTCAGCACAAAAACAAATCGATTTAATAGTTTTCCAAATATCTCAGGAATGGGCGAAGAAAAAATTTGAAAAAAATTAAACATACACACATCTAAATTCTCTATGAAAAGAAGTATTTTTTTAATTTTTTTTCTTGAAAAATTTTTCACACACATTTTTTGATAAAAAAAATTAGTTTTTGAAGATATGTCATCTCAAAAAAAAATTAAAAAAAAATCGCAATGGTAGCTCTAAGTATTGCGCAATATTTAAGTATAGTATTGCGGGATGCACTCAAGTTATTTGAGTTTTGAATTTTTTTTTACACCGAAATTGAGTATTACACACTTACCAATTTTTTTAATTTTTTTAGAATTTTTTTGAGTATGTAGTTTTGTAGCCCATTAAATTTTTGTATAACTTCAGTGTAAAATAAAATAAAAATCATAACTCAAATTGTTGTAGAGTGCATAGATGGCATATTTTCAAAAACTAATTTTTTTATCAAAAAATGCGTATGTGAAAAATTTTTCAAGAAAAAAAAAAGTTTTTTAATATTTCTTTTCATAGAGAATTTTTATTTGTATTGAATATTTTGAACATTTTGAATATTTTTCTCACCCCGTTCTCGAGAAATCGATTTGTTTTTGTTTGTAAAGTTTAAAAAGTGCATTAATCAGGCTCAAATTTCATATTTGTTTATTATTTATGTATGTCCGTCAACCTTAATAATTTGAAACAAATTAAGCACATGAAGTGTGAATCCCTTCCATTTTGATATGGAACTCCCCATATACATAATAACAGTATTTATCGATAAATTTTGTACTAAAAACTTTTAATTCAATTCAATCATTGCTAAGATGATGTGTACAGAATAACGGTCGGCCTGCTCTGCATGGCATAGCAATTGATTTGGAAAGGTTTTCAGTACTACAATGGGGGTACTGATGTTTCGGAAAAATGTTTATCAGGTTGATTCTCAACAGAAACTCCCCAGGGAGTTTCTCTCTTTTCCCTATCCTCCTATCTAGGTTAAAAATTTGCTGAGAATTTTTTATATTAAATGGCGGAGTTGAGCTGTCCAAACAGTGTCAAACAGCTCTCTCAAAGTTAGAATTTCCTCCTCCCAAATTTCCGGGGAAAATGCTACTCCCTGGGAGTTAGTTATTGGAGTACTTCTTTCACGGGAGAAACAAATTCCCGGACAACAAAGCTCACAATTGAGCTGTATATGAATATAAGCATATAAGAAAGTCTTTTGAAATGGGTACATTTTGCACTGGCTTATTGTTGCCACCACAAAGCATCTGCACTATCAAGTCCAGTTTCTAAACCTTCGTTAATACCACTCATATGTGTAATAACGGTTTAAATGACTAATTTACTCGCTTAAATCGAGAAAAGCAGGAAATTTCTAGTGCAACTCGCATAAAATCTACTTCTTGAGCGATTTGACCTAAAGCTGGGGATTTTCAGACATTTATTTGTAGGTTCTGAACAATTAAAAGCAGCACAACCAATGAAAGCAAACAAAATGTTGATGCCTTGGTGCAATATTTTGTGTTAATCTAATTTCGTCTGTGTAAAAAATGCTCACCTCTTAAAATTATTTTAATGATCAGTACTGAATAATCCTTTCTAATATTATAAATGCTAAAGTGAGTTGGCTTGTTTGACACGCTTTCACGCTTTTACTATTCAACCGATTATAGTGAAATTTCGCACACTGGTGTCACTTAGCCAAACTTAGATTATCGGTCTCGATTAGCCAAATGGGCGTGGCACGGAACTTTTTATACCGCATACCCACGACCACCAGACAGTCCGAGTCGTGTACAACGAATGCATAATGGACTTAGCTCATCGATATTGTTATGCTTATGGTCTTTTGTTCAACGTCCGGTGAACACAAACAGAAGGTAAAAGTTCCGGTTAAATATAACGACAAAATGTGGAATGCAAGATGTCGAAAAAGTCGATAATGATGTTTAGCCGAAACTAGGTTAATAAGGGTCTGGCATATATAGCTGTTAGCTGCGATTTGATTGCGTCAAGAGAGCAGCGACAACATCGAACAAATCATGTTTTTTTAAAATGGCTTCAAAACTTTTGTTACGCTATTTCGATAGGGCTTATTTCCATTACCACTTTTTTGATAACCAAAACAGGGCCAAATTGCCGCCACTCTTTGGAACCGGACTCAACAGAACCGATCACTTGTGTCTAGTAAGGACAAAGATATTTCTGGAATGGACCATTTGAATAAAAAATTTTGATAGAACTGGGTCAATATTTTGATAAAAGATAAAAGATTTGATCGGAACGAAATCAAAGTACAAAATAAATTTTAGCGAAATTATATTTTTGGTCGAATTGGAACATCTGTAAAATTCTTTAAAAAGTCTCAAATAAATTTCCTTCAATAAGTTGGTTAACTGCACTACCACCTTTAGTATAAAAGAGGCCAAGTATACCTTTCTGCTCTAACTAGGGCACGGTTGCATTGTACCAGATTTACTTATAATATTTACACACGAATTTTGAGATGGAAGTTTTCAATCAAAAAAAAGAAAAAGTTAAAATAAAAAGAAAAATTAATTTGCCCTAAATAGGACAAAGCTGTTAGTATGGTCAAACACTTATCAAATAATCAAACTATAATCAAACAATAATTTTCACCGAATTTTCACAGCTTTTCACTTTTAAGTAATTTACTTGCATGACTAGCGTATCTCCTAACTAGGGAATCACCAAAGCAAATTGTCACATTAGTCATCTATGTATGCTATTTGTCAAACTTGCAAATTTTCTTCACTAATTTAATTTATACTTAATTCGTTTTATTTCGCAAACAATCAGTTGTGAAATATTAATGCGGCCTAATTTCATTTAATATATGTACACTGATTAACATCACACGTACACACACATATATATAGGTATGTAAATAAATTTTCCCGCATCATACTTAAACCTTTTGTATTTCACACAAAATTGTTCGTTCAATTTAAATGCTTAAAACAAACCATTAGTCACAGATCGATGATTTGAAATGTGATTGTCAACAGACGCATATCAGCGTACAATTTGAAATCAGCAGATGTGCAATGTGTTTGTGGAAGTAATCGCGCCGTTGGATCACCAGTAAAAATTATCCAACAAAATGAAAGTGGGGGTGGGTTTTAAGGACTAGAGTATCTACTACTACTGAATGAAAACTCTGAGCTTTTGAGGAAAAGTGGAAATGTTCCAAAAATTTTGAAGATAAATAATTTTAACGGTTAGATTGGCAACTTTTAAGATTATGTGCAACTTGTCCATTTCAATATTACTAACCGAATATGGGAACGAAAAAAATTGTAAGCGTGGATAAAAAACCAAATACATAAGGGTCATTCCATACGATATTTACACCTCATTTTTTTTTTGGGTTAAAATATATTTTTTACATTCTTTATCGAAAAAAACAAAATACCTATTTATTATTTTATTTCGTCACGATATTCGAAAATCGCGAAAAAAATTCCCGAAATTTTGAACCCTCGGAGAAGTATCTTTTTTCAATTGTTTGCAGTTAAGGTAGCAAAATGTGCGTAATTACCTCGGCTTTCCATGAGAGTATGATATAGATTCAAATAAAAAAAATAAAATGTTGCATTAAAAAATCGAATTTTTTATTTTTTTTTAACTGCATCACGTTTGATTTTTATTTTTTTAAACCTGAATAGTTGTCAATTTTTATGGAGTACGCTGTAAAAATTTGAGAATGGAAACACCTAAACTGTAGAAGTTACGAATTGTTTCATACCTGCATACATAAAATTTAGTATAAACGCATATATTTGGTAAAAAATTAGTTCAAAATTTCGGGAATTTTTTTCGAGATTTTCGAATATCATGACGAAATAAAATAATAGGTGTCTTCCTTTTTCGATAAAGAATGTAAAAAAATATATTTCACCCCCAAAAAAAAATATTGAGGTGAAATATTGTATGGAATGACCCATACACAAGCATTGAAGCGAATCTACTACGATCGGCAAGAAGCTATCAGCAGTTTTTCCCCTCTAGAATTAGTTGCGTATTTTAGTCGCATTTTACAAGGGACAGCACTTCTGCAAGAGGACCATTAGAAGATTCTCCTTTATGGAATAACAGTATGGTGGCCGAACGACGAACAACGTCAAATGATACTTTAAATTAATTTTGGATCTTCGGCCAATAGATCTAGTGGATCAGCAGATGGCATCTCTTGCTGCACTTTGGTTAAGAGAGTTACGGCAATGGGAATCGGGATTGCAGGGTCACTCCTGCATTCTGGAAAAATGGTGTTGAAACTCTGGTTCCGGAAAGAAACTGCATCTGGAGAACCCCAAGCAGGGAGCAATGGGTAGAAAACTACTATACTCAATCCCACTAGTATAGTAATTTTCACAAATGATTCGCAAATTAACGATAGAGTGGCAGTGGGGGTCTTCTCTCGCAGCCCTACCCTAAGCCGTTCCTTACACCGACGCTCCTGCTCTGAAAGTATTCAGCTCGGAACCCGGTGGTGGAAGCAGAGGAAGAGGCAGGCCCCCACTGCGATGGAAAGACCAAGTGGAGAAGGACTTGGCTTCACTTGGCATTTCCAATTGGCGTCAGCTGGCACAGAAAGGAAACGGCTGGCGTGCTTTGTTGAACTCGGCCAAAATCGCTTATGCGGTTACAGCGCCAAATAAAAATAAGAAGAAGAATAAAAAGAAGAAAGGATTTTTGGTCCAGGTCATCAGATTTTAGATATAAAATTAACAAGCTTAACCTGTTGATGTACAGCCCCGTTTTTTGTTTTTTGTTTTTTATTTACAACTTTTTTAGCGGTAAGGGGTGATGCTAAATTTGAAAAACCGAGACCATGCGAGACATCTCTTCACTCAGAAAGAGATGGACGCATTTTGATGAAATGTGATGCACTGATCGCCTAAAACCCCATACAAGGATGTCACCTGTGTTAAAATTAAATAAAATTTAGGCGTTTTAACGCCACGCGGGTTTACTAGTAATTTTTAAAAATTTATTGGATTCACTCGAAACTTGTTACTCGGGGGTTTTTGCTAATATTGAGGAGTTTTTATGGTAACTGAATTAATAATTTCTAAAATAACACGATTGAACATCATAAACTTCACTACTATTTAGAAAAAACAATAGATAAAAACAAAACCTAGGGTGCTGGATACGTCTCTAGGCAATTCCGAAACTTTAAGGTATTTTTGGTACATACACGACCTTAGCTTTTACAAGAGTAAAATGCAAAAATTTGCCATTCAAGTACCTGTCTGTAACTCAATTGTAAAATTAGAATGCAGTTTAGGTACTAAATTTACAAGCTTTGCGGATAACTGTAGTTTTACAATATTTTATTACTATATTTTTTTATTTCTTTCACAATTTTCATAAACAAATTTTGTTTACTTGTTTTAACGGCTGCTGTTGCTTAAAAAAGGCAGTTGATATCAAAATAACAACAGATTCATATGTACAAATAAATGATAAAATCGCTTTAAAATCAACTATGTATATAATTTACAATTAAAACTACGTCATCTACGAATGTATTTACTTGTATATACAATTACATATGAACAACTACATACATACGTATGCATATACATATATATATATATCAAAAATTATTATTTCATTAAATTTTAAATAAGAAAATTCGTTAGCGCTAAAACTCCATTAATTACACACATATTTACTAAAATTACTCGAAACGAAATTGGCTGCTTCGGAATCTCATCGATTAAATATACATATATCTAATTCGTACATAAATATGTACGCTTAGTTTAGAATAAGTAGTTTTACCGTAACAAATTAGATTTAATTACAATAATATAAATACAAATTCGCTTAACTATTTATTTACTTGTCAGTAAGGTCACTCAGAGTGATTGGAAGAAGCAGACGATTAGAATGATTGGGAGTGGATAGGTTGGTTGGTGGTGCTATTCAATAGTCTTCATCTTCATCGGGTGGTTCCGTGGCATACGTCAGCTCGTTCAGATAAAACCATTTCTATAATAGAAAATGGAGAAGTCATTTATTTAACAAGAACTTCTTATAGCATATCAATTTCGTTTACCGGTGACTCTGTACAATTGAAATTGTAGTCCCAATCACAGATGCGATACTCCTGATTGAAAGAAGTTTCGTTGGCGCATAAATGCGGTATGCGATTGCCCTCCTCATCGCACATGTGGAAAATCTATTAGCATAAAGGGGAAAAACGAACGCGTTAGCAAAAATTTAGTGCATACTTTTAGGCTTAAAACAAACATACATACAAAGCCGCGCTTTCAAATTAATTAAACTTTCAACTACTCTTGCTCTTTGCTTAGCGTGAGCATAAAATGCGCTGAACTCTCTTATTTTTCTTACATACACACACAGGCACACACACGCATTAACAATTGTGAGCTGTTTTAATTTTGTTTCTCTTTTCATTTTATTCCTCGCCTTTCATACAGACACACACTCACTCACCTGACAATTGTACTCCATGTCAGCGTAGAAGCCAACCGGCCGATGCGTACAATCAAAAGAGAATGTTATGTTATCTAAATTCGTCCACTCTTTCGTTTTGTGATTTTGAAATACTGGACTGGCGGCATCTTGTAACGTCAAGGCTGCAAGTAGAATTGGACCTGTGCACATGCAGCAGATTTTGTCACAGATACGATACAAATAATTTTGTTAATAATTACTCGTCGATATTTACAAGTTTTTTTTTTTTGTACAAGTAGTTAGTTGGCTGTTTTTGGTTCGGTTGTTTTCCTTTTTTTTTTTCTTGCACTTACAGCTATTTGAGGTTAATTAGTGCTTGCGAAAATATATATACCAAAAAAGTGTTATTTTAAATGAGCAAAGGTTAGTTAAGGTGTGTCGGTTGTTGATATTTAAGTATTTTAGTAATGAGTGAAGCGGCCAGTGTTAGTTGCATAAAGATAGCGAATAAATAAATAATATGTATGCGAAAAGAATGGACCAAATATGTAATATGTAAAATGTATGGAAAATCGATAGACTGGATTGTAAGGCAGTAAAATAGGAACTCAGCAAAAAAGCAAAACGTCTAGCCATTATAGATTTTCTTAAAGAAAGAGTATGTCCATTTCAGACTTCTTTGTCAGCCCTAATATATGGAAGCATGTGTGTACATTAGGGTGCCCATCGAAAATGCTTTTTTTTGAAAATTTCAAAACCCTACCACCTAATTTTGTTCGTTTTTATGAGAAATATTATTTGCTATTTTTATAGACTTTTTAGAGGTCATTTAGAGGTCGCGACCTGTCGATTTAGGCCAGAAAATACGATTTTGTAGATTTATGAGTTTTTGAATGACTATTTTTGATTCGATTTCAAAGATCGAATATGGTCTGAGAAGATGATATATATGCCTTTGAAATGGTATATAATAATCTATTGTCGCAGTTGGCTTGTTGTTATTTTTTATCAGGTAAATTAAAAAAAGATTCCTATTTCTCTTAAATTTTAAATTTCGACCATCGATAATTTCTATAATTTCAAAACTAACTAAGCTAGACAAATTTCAACATTTTCATAAAATGGGGTAGTATTTCCTATTCCTGTCCACTTATATATCTTGGCGATTTTATGCAAAATGGACGTAGCTTCCTCAAAATTTGAGAATAGTCTTCCAACAGATAGTAGCTGTAAAGTCACTGACTTATGAAAATGCCCTCGTCCCGTGCCGGGGGAAAAATATTTGTTTAAAATCAATTTTTGTGTCACATATTGGCCAACATAATTCGAGTCCTGGCAATCAATTAACGAAGTCCTCTCTATATGAAAACATTGCCAACTTCATGGATCTGATTCTTCTTATTTCAATAAAATGCCTAGTATATATCGTCGCTCGAATAAAGAAACAGTGTAAATGCCACATACACTATTATTCGATAATTGCACCATTGTATAGACAATCCTTTAATCTATTAGATAAATCTTTAGTTTTCTTAAATATCTCTTTGGCTCACTAATTTTTTCCCGAAAAACTAAATTGTATTTGTATGGTTTGTAATGGTTTATAAAAACTTCCAATTCGTTTTTCTCAAAACTATACTTTTCATGTTACGTTATTTCATTATTCCAGCGACGATATATAATTGAAACAAATTCAGTTTCCGCAAATAAAAATAATATGATTTGCCTTTTCCTTCCAAACATACATAAACACATATATACAGTACCGAACAAAAGTATTAGCACAGTAAATTTTTCGCAATATATACAAAGTTTTTTATTTTAATAACGAATTAGAATTTTTCCAAAGGAAGGATCTGAATAAAAAGTTGCAAATTTATTGAATTTTCCTGAGTTTTGCACAAAGTTTAGAGATTTTATTTTTATGTTTTTTGGTGTAAAATTAACTATATTTTTATAAAAAATTATCGAAGACAAATTAGAATAAAAAACTTTGCATATATTGCGAAAAATTCACTGTGCCAATACTTTTGTTCGTCACTGTACATATATGAATTCAAAAAAATACAATCAATTAGCGCACCCATTCGTACTTGACCCACTTAACTAGACCCAGCTTTGGTCGAACTAAAATTTTGGACGCAAATGTACTTTCCATTTGTTTTGCTTTCACATTACCTTCACACAACTATTTACCAACTGGCAATCGCCAATTAACCATTACAATAACGTATAAACATTTCAAGTTCATGCAGAAAATATTAATTTTTTCATGTATGTACGAAAAAGTCAATCCAATCAATAAATACCAAAACCAATAAAAACAAAAAGGCCTTTAGCAAAAACCCAATAGTCAGTCAATAGCCTTTACTCATTAGCCATCAAAATTTAATCGATAGTGAACAATTAACAATCACCAATCAAATACGCAGATTTGTCAATAAGTAATAAATGCGTAAGCATGATAACCGTTACTCATCGTAAAACTAAAAGCTTTTTGAATACATATATATAGATATACATACATACATTTATATCTATGATTAGTACATACATACTTACACACACATTACATATATGCGCGTGCATACAAACAAACTTGCCCAATACTTACCCAATAAAATGCCGGAAAGCCATAAAAAACGTTTAGTATAATCCATGTTCATCCATAGAAGTATTCCTCGTATGCGCAAAATTTCGTACTTGATTTTTGTCCATGCGCTCTAAAATGTGGCCAAAAGAAAGCGACAGCTGTCGACTTTGTTTATATGGTAAGTGGGTGGGTACATTCACTCTGAGTCCATATTCCAGCTTTAACTCGCTGCTTGAACTTAGACTAATTGAAGCTCTGCGGCATTGACGTGTAGAATCAAGAAAATAATAGAAACGTAGTAGCAATTCACATTGACGGTGTTTTCCAATTTGGCAAGCAAAAGTTATTTTCTCTCACAATCGTTTATTTTTTTCTTTTTTTCTTTTTCGTATTCCAAATACAACTTCGTTAGTGTTACTTTGCGCAGTTGATGGTTAGGTTAATCATAGAAATCGCTGAAATAAATAAAATGAAAAATCTATAAAAAAAAATCGTGCAGAAATGTATGGAAATGTGTTCTTAATTTCTTTCAATGAAGATTGAAAAGCAACAAACAAGTGTAATATAGAATATCTATTTATATAAAATAAATTATCTTCATCATTGCTTAAGGCCCTTTTTGGCAGTCAGAGCTATCACCCGACTTTCGTAAAATCTAGCTAATTTCTGATATCTATGACCTCCAGATACTTAAGTTCCTAAAGGTGTGCTTAGACGATACGTATTTGCATGTTTACATGTTACTTTTTACATATGGAAATGTCAGCATATCGTGTAGAGGAGAATTAGATTTGTTTCTGTACAAAGCAAATGCAAATACATAAGAAATAGAAATGTTCATATTTTCATCTGACACACACATAGAATCGTCTGGGTTTAGTTTATTTCATTTTCAAAGAACGTATTTTTAAATAGCTAAACAAAGACTGGGAATTTGACAGGCAGATGCAATTGCTCATGTATCGAAAAAGTCACATTTACGGATGCAAATACATATCGTGTAAGTACACTTTAAATAAGTAGAAGTTAAGAAGTATTTGCCTGGTGTTTTAGCCTTATATAATATACATTCCTCACCATTTCACATACCCAAAGTATTTAGTTTGGAAATTACTTTGAAAAGCGTTGCCACCTGTTAGAAAAGTTGAATTTAATTACATTATGCACAAGTTATATGAGAGATTAAAATATGAGTGTCAAACGAAACTGTGGTAAAGGATCCTTAGTACATTTTCGAGGGCTGCCCCCAGTTTAAAAAGTTAAATTCAAATTATCTTATAAGGTAAATGAATTAAACAAATATAGGTGTCAATCGAAATGAGTTTGGAAAGGCTTTATTTATGAACAATATTTAGATGGGTTGTCACGTATTTGAAAAAAAAAAAATCAACTTAATCCATCAGTTAATTAAAGTTTGTATCTTAATGTCAGTCGAAATAGATTTAAGAAGATTTACACTTAAAAACAGTTTTGAAAAGAGTTGCCATCTTTTTTAATAATCCAATTTAGTTAACTTATACACAATAAATGATACTTTTAAATATGAGTGTTAAACAAAGGAGCTTTTTGAAAGCTTTAATTTAAAAATAATTTTGACTAGGGTTGCCACCTACTCCAAAAATCACATCTAGTTAACTATGTAATGTATACATAAAACAGTAAAACAGAACAGATACGAAATTCGCATCAATTGAATGATAAACCAAAAAATATAAAAATGCAAAAGCAAAAAGATGAAACACCAAATTTTGCCATTCTGATTCTTGCTGATAATTATGTGCTAGAAAAATTAGGAAACAAAGCAACTTTTCCGCCGAGAGCTACTTTTATGACCGTCGGCAGGGGCAAAATTAAAAATAAATCTATTCTTGCCGAATTTCGTCGTTGATTTGGTTGTGTGCAATCTCATATACTGTACTGTGTTTTAATTTTGACAGCGAACTTTCTTCCGACGAAATTCTCTCAGCAAATTGATTTTGTTTATACCTTAAAATCGAATATTTTTTTCATATACAGAATGTTAAAAAGAAAATAAGCATTTTCCAAAGCAAACTCTTTTAACGAGCAAAATTAATTTTTTTTTGAGTAATCATATTTCAAGTAACTCGATTAATCAACGTTTTGAGTAGTCGAAATCTTGATTACTCGAGTTAACCGAACTAACTTGCTCGAGTAATCGCCCTAGTGGCAACACATTTCATACTCTCGCCAAATATTTATGGGCGCGATCTCGATTTACGGATGACAAGCTCCGGATCCCTCCGGCAGTGCTAACGATTGCCATTTTCGCATAAATGTACCATTTTTGGTATATTTTTTTTTTTTTCAAATTTGATAAGTGGCAATCGTGATAACAGTGCTGCTAAAAATGTACCAACACCAGCTCTTACATACTTGCGTATTAACTTTTCATTCCACCCAAGATTTGTACATATTTCCCTTCAGTTCTCGTGTTTACATATAATTCCTCTTTTCTTAAACTGCTTAATATTGCATGTCAGAAAATTACCTAGCCTTTTCAAAATTTTGTAGCCGAGTAGCAGACTCTACCTACGTTTTTTTGCAATTATAAACTAATATTTTGAACAAATTAGCTGGTGGGTGCTCGTGTATATATTCTGTAAAAGAAGTAAGTAGGTGTTTAATTGCAGTAACCAGAAGCGTTAGTAGAGATATTTGAATAAAGTATTATTCTGGCGCATGCACCTAAAGTGCCCGAAATGGTGCGCTTCAATTACAAGTATCGACAGGTGTGTATGCATTTGCTCCTTTAAAGGTAATAAAAAGGTGTTTCAATTATAGCAGCAATTTAAAAAAAAAGGTAAGTTGAAGTAAAATCTAAATGGCTCTACACTCAGGTGTTTTAGTTCTTTTTACTCATTCATAAGATATTTCTTGCTGATGGCGCTGTGATTTTAAATTCTTAATACCCTTGAATTTAGAAATATTTGATAGGGCGAATTTCCATTGGATCGCAAAATGAACATCAGCTGTACATCTGCTAATAGTTGACTAGGTTTAAGTAGACCTTTTCCAAATAATTTACATTCTCCTTATAACCACGCAACAACTGATTTCATTAATATAAATGAAGATACCAATTATATCTGAATTTCCAGTAGATGCCTTGCCTTGACTCTACAGCTTAACAAAGGCCTCTAACCGAACATTTCTGGTGCAATAATTCAAAATTGGTGAATACTTATTTGAGAAAGTTGGTGCGAAATGCACAAATGCGGGTAAATATTTTTTTTTTTTAATTCAATTATAAAATTTTTTTTTAATTTTACATAACTGACTGCTGACTCAACATCAAGTTTAGCAGCGTAGGCATAACAAAAAATGCATCTGCGCCTAATTCTTTTTTAATTTATTCGTCTGGCAACCATACCTACATACATTTTAATGTAAACAAGTGCAAAGTCATGTTGCAAATTATCTGCTGCAAAATCTTGAACATTTCCTAAGAAATAAGATGACACCAAGTGGGATTTTGTGTTTGTAATTTAATTAAATTTGTTGTGCACTTGACTTATGCAGATGAAGTAAACGAAAAGAAAAAATACAAAGTGCAAGAATATTATTTTGCCCACTCCAAATATGCGTATAATTTTTCTTAACTGTATGAGTCATCTGCAATTCTCACACAGTCTAATGAGTAGGTGCACTTACGGCTAAAGATGCCAGATCGCAAAAATTTATATCGATTTTTTGGTCTAAATCACAAGAATAATCTTCAAAAGCCAGTCGGTATCACAATCGTGAAAGAAGACAAATAGTGAAATAAAAACGTTATTTTAAACTAGTAATTTTTAGCAAAAAAAAAACCGACTTCAACTCCCATATAAAAAAAAAATATATATATATATATCTCATGATCCGCTGATCGGATCTTAACGAGATTAGTATGGGACCACCTCTGAGACACTACCTTTCCGATGCAAAAAGTCCAAAGTTATGCGGTAACATACATAAAAAAAAAAAAAAAAATATATATTCCGACGAACTGATAACCTCCTCCTTTTTTGGAAGTCGGTTAAAAACGTTCACATTTTGGGAATAACTTTCACTCTTTAAAACTTTAGAGAAAATATTTTTTTTTACATAAAACAAAAGCCATTAGTCAAACAAAAAAAAAATAGCAAAGGCAAATGAACAACTAATAGTCAAATTTAACTGGCTTTCAAAAAGTGCCTGAAATTGCGGTCGTTCAATAATTATTGATAATAATTATAATAAAATAATTATAATTAAAAAATTGGTTGGAACACGATATGAGCTGTCCTGTCGTATACGTTACATTGACCACGAACAATTACTGAATCGCACAGGTTTCTTACATTGATAATAGACACGAGATAGCAGAAAATTTTGTAATTAAACTTACAGGGGAGATAGCTGGAATCTGGAGTTATATATTTATAAGCTCCTATATTAAGTCTATCTTTAAAAATCTCTTTAAATCAGGGCTTCGGTGCGGAGCGGAGCAAAGGATTTCAGCTGGAGCGGAGCTGAAGCTCCTTAAGGAAAAATTTTCACTATTTTGTTTTTGTTATTTTCTAGACTAGTAACGATTTATGTATTTTGAAATATTTTTATTGTCGTTTTCCACAAGAATAAAAAAAAAAATCAGTTAATAAATTTACTCATATTTTGCGTATTCTTGTTTTCGTACGAATCGAAAATCATGAAATTTTCTTATCATTTTTTATAAAAAGATTTCAAGAAAAATTTCGCCTACGCTTTTTGGCGGTTACGGCTCATATGTAAATAAATAAAATTTATTGGGAGCGGGAGTGGAGCTCGGAGCGAAACAAAATACCAGCACGGTGCTAGAGTGGAGCGATGAAAAAATCAATTTCTTCGAAGCCCTGCTTTAAATCATTCTTAAAATCAGACTGAGTACCTGTATTGCTAGATTTCAGGAAGAAATTTTGGATGAAATTTCGTGCTATATGAGGCTAGAATAGTGGCAGAGTAATTGAGTAGAACTCCATCTGGTCACTTTAACAGCCACGGTTATGGCGCTTGTGATGTGTGTTGAGAGCACACAACTAAACCATCAGTGCATGCATAGTTTTTAGTAGGAAATCTGACGAAGATGTTATAGATGTTTATGCATCCATTAAATAGGAGGATGCACTGTGGCCTAACGGATCTGTTTCACCCCCTTATTTGGACAACACTTTGTCCAAACCCACATTCGCCACAAAGATTAGAATAGCTTTTAGAGGTTGGGAGTTTCTCTGCTCATCTGTTGGCCATATTGGGCCACCAACATTTTCTGGTCGTTTTTGGACCTACTAAAAAAAATTCTGGGGCTTTGAGCAACTTTGAACATTCTTGAATAGGCTGTATCCCTCTATTTCTTTGTGACCTGCAACTTAAGTCCGTAGTTTCTAGGTGTAGACCTGAAAAGTTAAGAAGGAATTGAGTACCACCTGGCCGTTACTAAGTATTACAATGTTCTCCTAATGGCAGCTTTTAGAAAAGTCTATCTTTCCATAATACTAATGGCGTAGAACTCTGCTCCAAAAATTTCCAGAAATTTCTTCGTAGCCTCATCTATAATATCTTCTGATGCCGCCTTTTTAGCACTGAAAATATTAAACCAGGATAGGTTACTGCGCTTTACAGATATGCAAGCTCCAATTTGAATTTCTTCTCGAAAACAATTACTTTCCTTATACCATGGGAGAGTACCGGTGGGAATTGGTATCCTTTAAAGACCCCAGTATTTGTGTATTTAGAATATATTCCTCCGGTAGCAGTTACCACAAGACCTATTAGTTATCATTGCTTTAGACCCCAATGTGACAAAAATTCAAATTTTGTATACTATTCAACTTACTCAGCACTGAGAGTACCACTCGCATATTAAACGAAGGAAGGCAGCTGACCAACGAAAAGGTCATAGACACGTCGAGGTACATGTCTCCTTCGGTGGGTATCTGAATAAGTCAATTTGTATATTTGGAGTTTAAAATGTCTTTGTGGAATGACTAACGAAGCGGCAATGAACAACATGTCGGCCAGCTAGGTAGCGTTAGTAGATAATTTTCATCAGTGTACTTAACAAATTAAAAGCCTTTTTCAAGCTTACCTGGTTATAGGATTTTTATTATCAAGACTTTAACCGAAACAAATGGCTAAAATGCCGGAGCCCAATGGAGCCTGTATGACTCTAATCCTTTCAGAGTTCCATTCAAGGAGTATAAGGTAGAGTTTCTAAGATGACGGTAGGACTATCAAGCTGCAGCCCAATGGTTTATGTCAAAGAGTAAAAGGCAATCCAATAGATTTTTAATTTCCTACTGGAGTCTTTGAACGACTGCTCCAGCTTAGCCGGGAGGGTGTTAGAAGCATTACTAGATATCATCTTCGTAAAATAGGACTCTTTGCGGAGGCAGACTGCTGGTTTTGTGGGCTAGTGGAGAAAACTTCAGAACATAATTTTTGGGATTGCACACTAGGCCGGGTAAAATGTTTCGAAGAATTTGTAAAACTTTTCACTTTTTCGCCCTCTGGTGGGATTTTTAAGAGAAATATAAAAATGGATTTTTCGTCAAAAAAAACCCCTTTTAGCAAGTTTTTATACAAACTTTAAGGGCTGCCTTACGAAACTACAGCAAAATGCTAAGAAACGTATTTTCGCAATTTCGCAAACTCCAAATTAATTTTAGACGCATGGTTTCTTCGGCAAAATTGCTTAGAATTACGCGTAGAATCCTTCTGTGCTATATGCGCATAGTCGAAAAAAATCTGCCGTACAAATTGCCCGTCCTATTGCACACGTATGTATATACATATGCATAAGTAGCTTCTTCACACGAAATAAGGCAGTTAGCATTGGCCATTCTATCGATGGTAATTTTTGTAGGGACCTTATAAAAAATTTCAAGCAATTTTACGACCTTAAAGCACAAAGCACATCTTATTTCTTAAAAATACCAAATTGGTTAAATTAAAGAGTACACACCGGCGTATGAGTAACCTTAGAAAGCAAAAGGCCAAAGATGTATGCAAACCATTGTGTAATCAATGGAACAATGCAATACCGCACAATAGACAATAGCTTGCAATCAATGTTGACAAGTTGAGTAAAAATAAGATACTATTTATCAAACAGCAACAGATTAAAACGCATTTCCATGGCCAAATGCGAACCAAAATGTCATGCTATAAAATTAACAACGCCATGCATACGTACACAATTTGGACAAATGTATCAATGCACGAGAGCATCTAAACAAGCTACACTTAGCTTAAAATTTCATTAATCTTAATCACACATTTCCGCAAGTCAAATGAATGCACAGCGCAAAAAAAAAGGCAACCGCTAAAATTAACAAACATTTTTTATTTTTTTTTTTTTGTTTATGTGTGTGGGATGCTGCGAAATCGACAGCAATTCATTGTACAAAACAAATTTCGATTTTGTTTTTCTTTTGTCAGAAAAATATTTGTTGCCGCATAATTTTCTTTTTTCTTGCAATTTTTTATTTTTTTTGTTCACCTCACACTTATTAGATACTTATTGAAAAATATGCAGTGATTAGTTTTACGCTTTTTGCAATTGTCTGTTTGCGATTAATGTTGTGTCAAGTATGTATGTCGACGATGAGTCGCGCATTAATTTACTAGTGAAATAAATCTTTAGATTATTTGTATAGACAGACAAACATACTACTTACATTTGCTATTTCCCACAAGCATCAGCGATGACATCTCAAATTGTCCGTCTCCAGTTCAGTTCACAACCTGCTCGGCTAGTACAGGTATTTCTTTTTTTTCTGTCTGCAATCGCGAGTGCATTTCATTACTCACAATTGATGGTTTAGTCGGACATGGTAATGGTTTGCTTATTGCTTTTTATGGCTACAAATGTATATTTAGTTAATATGTCAATATTGTTGAACTCTTGACATTTTGCGGAAAATTTATGACTTCTTATTTATTTTAATTTTCCCAGTTTCTCACCACCATAATTGATATGCATTCTTTAAAGCCACATATTTATATAAATAGATTTGCTTTTTTTTTTTTTAATTGATAAGCAGTTAACATTGAATGTCGGTGGCAGTTCTTTTGATATTGAAACAAGTAATTTTTAAGCAAAAAATAAAACCGACTTCAACTCTCATATGTATAAAAATTTAAGAGTGAGAGAGAATTAGTTTGGGACCACCTTGGAGATACCACCTTTCAGTTAAAAAGTAGCTTTTTATTCGACTAGAAAATGTTCATACGTTAAGGCTTTTAATTGTTTCAGACGAAGGCTCTGGTGTCACTACTACATTTGTCCAGTCATCTTTCAAAAATCAAAGAACACCACAAATATTACCTTCTAGCTTCAAGTAGTCGGCCTGTTCACCTTTTTAACGAACGAAAGCCTGTTGTTTTTGTAACAGCATACAGTTTCCCCAAAGAATTTTTGGCTATGTTACTGGGGTGACAGTCCTTGGCCAGATATAATTTTGGGTCGTCCCGGTTACGTAGACCCGACGTGTTGAGTAATGGTGGGCAAGATTGCGGCTTTCTCTGTTTAGAAAACTTCGTCTCTTTTAACTTTCTCTTAGTACAGTGTGGCTCCATTTTTGTTTTATTTAGATATTCAGGCACTTGGTAAATGAATACCTCAATGAGGTGAAATGTATATATCTTGGTATGAGTATAACTTTTGAAGCTCCGTAGTTTGGTGCTCAAAAACATTAAAAATAAACTAAGTACGCCAGGGCCACACTGGAGAAGTGAAACTTACGTTACATATCTAGTTTGTCTCATAACCAATATTCATACATATGTACATACATACATCTGCTTTCGCTTAAGGTTGGTCTTTTTTCTATCTAGATCTCTACCTCTACCCTATTCGTTCTAACTACGTTTATGTTATTCTGTTTTCCTTTATCTTTATTTTTATCGATAACCAAATCGATAGAAACATCCACAAATACATCGATAACAAAACCGATAAATATCTGATAAATACGATATAAATATCGATAGAAAAATCAATAACAATATCGAAGGCAAAACCGATAACAAAATCGATAAAAAATATTGATAATAAAATCGATAACACAAGCGTTAAAAATATTGATAACAAATTCTATAAAATTTTCGATGGCACTACCGTTCACAATATCGATAGCAAAATCGATAACCATATTGATGAAAAATATCGATAACAAAATCCTTAAAAAAATTGATATCGATAAAAAAATCAATTACAAAATCGATAAAAAATTTCGATTACAAAACCGATAAAAATATCGATTATTATATCGATAAGTTCCGATAATCCCGAATATTTAAAATCCCGAGATAGTTCCCAGATTGAGTCTCTGTGTTTTTTCTTATATCATTTTCTTTATAATTACCTTTAATTTAATCTTTCTACCCCTATTTTCAACTTTAATTTTATCGGTATCATCATCCTCTCCTTTTTCTTTATATTTGTCTTTGTTTTTTACTTTTATGTTTATCATTTTCTTCATCTACATATTCCCCTTCACCGACAACCCTAGTCTTGTTTATGCGGAAAAGAAAATTAGCAAGCAAGACCTGGGGTCTGAGACCGGCTATGGTATCTTAGGTTTATATAGGTTTTGCGAGACCAATCGCCACGTACTCTGCTGTAGTATGGTGGCGCAGTGACATGGCCAAAACCATAATAACAACGTCAGGACCAGATCTTAAAGCTTTCTTAGATTTGTCAGCTCTAAATTTAAAGTTTTATATTTAATCACCAGGGAATGGCCTAAATCCATTATTTTGCATCCGGTTCAAGCATACAAACTTAATTGTTTTTTGATTAATTCTAATTATAATTGATTACTAATTCCTCGGTTAAAAGCACTTATTGAATTATTCATTACGATTACCGAACCTATGTAATCGTTTTGATTAGTAATCGTAATCCAAAGTTAACAGGTCTGACACCAATTATCCTCTGGGAGCAACCGAACACCCGTCCGTAAAATTACAAATTTAATTGCAATTAAAATTTTGGCATTCACAGGCTATTTGTAAGCATTACAAATATTTCTATGCACCAAGATTTTCGTTGTAACTAATCGGCTTTTAATGACTTTAAGCTTATTTATTTTCAACATCTAATCATTGATTTGACTGTAAATGCCTATGGCCCTAAACTTGATTAATATGTATTACACTTTCACTATTTCTGCTCTTTTGAAGCCTACCCCTTTTTGCCCTTTCTCAACACAAAATTTTACAAACGTTAATTCAAACGGAAACACCGACACCTCGGACAATTTCGAAGGCGATTTGGTGCGTGATATAATAGATTGAAATGCTAAAATACGTTACAAGGTCACTAGGCAAACGGCAGATAATGACAGACAAAGAGACACTTTGTGAGCGCACGATTGATATGTACTTAGATAGATATAAAAAAAATTAATTTTTTGGTATGCTTTGAATACCACATTTTTTCTATCAATCAAATAATGCCAATTAACCGGCCCAAGACAAGGCTGCTGACAGGTAATTCCACACCTAAAGCAGTCAGTCAAAGAAATAATAAATAATCAAAACCAAAAATGATGGTAAAGAGGAATTTAAATACATGTGCATGTTTGTATGTATATATGTGAAACAACAAAATGACGAAAATTATTGCTATTATTAATTGCATATTTGCGCATTTGTTGTGCAAAATAGTAAAAAAATGGAAGCGTCAAAATTTTTTTATTTTTTTTATTTTTTTGCAAATTTTGTAAACTCGTCTACGCATATTTTAGCAAAATGTCAAAACCGTGCTGATATATTTATGACACTGGGAAGAATGGTGCAAAGGTTTCCGCTTAGTTTTAGACGCAAGTATTGTTTGAATATTCAGTCCTTTACTTTATCTTAGAGATCCTCTAAGACATTTTTTTTAATACATTTCCCTTAAGGTCAGCAGGGGACCAAATGTTGGTGTATGGCGTTGCTTAAGTTCTAAACGGATATACATAACCGGGTAGGATCGCCATACAAAATTTATTTGTTGATATTTTAAGGACCAACCTAATACACACGCACATAGTATTATTGAATTTTTTAATTGAAGTGCTTCCACTTATGGCTTTCGAGAAGGTCGCGTTTTTTGCCAACTTCTTGTTGGCTACTTGTTGCTTGACCAGCCCCACGAGCCGATAATCAATTGGCAAGCATACAAATCGAGTTCCCTACAACGCAAGCCAAAACAGCTTAACCCAGTCGCGTACTTGCCTACCGGCATTCAATTACTGAACTCGCTTTGAAGATTAAGATGAGCTTAAGCTATAATTTCTCACTTAATTATGTGTGTCTTTGGTGCCCTTGTAACACATTGAGTAATTTGTCCATAGCCGGTTTTAGCGCTGACGAATGATGAATGATGAATGATTCAACCACGATTTTAACGGTTTTATTTTAATTATGCTAGGGCTGTTGTCTAAACTATTTCCGACTCCAATAAAACATATTGCGAGGCCCTAATTAAGATTACACAGACCAAATCGATGAAAGGTTTTTTTTTTGCATCAGACTAGATTACTTAATTTTAAGTTAACTAAATTTTGGCTTTTTATGAAATTTCTTAAAAATTCTAAACTAAAAATAAAATAAAAAAATAAATTTCGAAAAAATTATTTTGCTAATAAAAGTTGTTTTGGTAGAAGGCCATTCTGGCAAATATCTTGAAAGATCTTTTCTATCTTTCGAAAGACTAAACACGAGGAGGTCTTACCGATATTCTGATTGTCTTTTGGCAATAAGTTTTCAAAAAGTTAAATGAAAATAAAACCATAAAAACTAAAAATTTTATATATTAAAAGTTAAGATAAAGTTATAAGTTTCTAAAAATTAAAATGAATTAAAAAAAAATGTGTTTCTTTTCATAGAAAAAATTTATTAAAAACGATAACTATTCTCCTAAAATTTAAAAACAAAAAATGTTTTTCATTTTAAAGTAAGATAGTCTAGTAACTGAAAGAAAATTTAATAAAAAAAGCAAAATATTAAAAAATAAGAAAAAAAAATTTGAAATTATAATAACCGAAAAAATATGTTTCAATGAAATATACAAATTAAAAAATAAAATAAAATTAAAAAATATATTTTTAATTTATTTTAATTTTTCAAAATTTATATCTTTTTTCTTTTCAAATAATATAATCTTAAAAAAAAAAACTAAAAGAAAATCTCATCAAATAAAGAAAAAATTAAGATGATATATAAATTTCGAAAAATTAAAATAAATAAAAAATATGTTTTAATAAGATACGAAAATTAAAAGAAAATCAAAATTAAAAAAAAAAATATTAAAAAAAAGCTACTACCATTAAAAGAGCTACTAACATAAAGAGAATAAATTGCTCTTTAAAAGAAGAAAAAATATTAATAAAAACGAAGAACGAAGTGTAATTTTCTACAAATTAAATTAAATAAAAAAATATTTTTCTATTCAAAACAATAAAATCTAAAAATTAAAATGAAATGAAATTAAAAAAATTTAATTAAATAAAAAATAAAAAGAAATTCCGCTGCCCGAGTACTCGAATCTCAGATTTCTCGAATAGCGCGCCATTGCTTTGCTCACTCAAAAGAACTTTTTAGCACGAAAGTTGGCAAGGGAGCTATTTTGTAAGACTCTCGTTCCAGAATAAATAAAATCTTTCAAACTATCTTGCCACTGTCTTAGCCAGAGTTGCCCTATAAATTGCCGATCCAAGTAAGTATAGAAAAAAATTGTTTCAACACTTTGAACTTTGATTGATTTGGGCGAGCCGATCGGAAATTTTCATCTTTCGCAAAGATTTTCTAGAGTATTATGAACACAATTTTTGCTATTAAATACCAATAAGAAGCCCAGAAGTTTTTTCCGCCAGACTTGTGCCTACGTTTTCTGACGAATCCTACTTAGTAGACTCTCAAATGGGTTATTTTCCTAAGTTTGAAGCCATGATTTTATTTCCCAAGTAAGTACCACCTTCTAAGATTACTGATCAAAAAAAAATGCAGTCATTTTGATTTAGTAAAGCTTCAGAATGGAGGCGACCTCTTTTTCTTTTATACATTTTTCTTACCACCGTTGTAAGGTTCGTCCTATATTTTTAAACTGTTTGAGTTTTTTGTTAGTCATTTGAGCTATGAGTCTACACAGTTTGGTAGTAATAAAATATCTAATTAATTAATTAATATCTAATTATTAATAAACTACGATGTCTGCAGTCAATTAACTAATTAATGAAATAAATACAGATATGTACACCATATATGTAAGCATGTAACTCGCATGTAATCAGGAATGAATATACATAAACAGGAATCTACTATTTGATAAGGTGAAAAACACGCTTCAGTGACGTAAAAAATATACATAAAAGATTGCTGTATTAAAAACATAAAAACATATTAATAAAGATGGCCAACAAAGAGTGAGGCTTGGTCCCAACCGGTTTTGTGTTGATTTCATATTTTTTGCGCATATTTTTCAGCGTTCGTTTCGCCTTTTGTAATGCATTGCAAGTTGAACGCTTTTTTGTTGTGCATAAATACTCGTATATGCCGATATGCGTGCATATTTGTGGTGTTTTTTTTTTGGTTTTCGATTTTCTTTTTCCTTGTTTTCTTTTCAGTGCGGCATTTTCAAGTTCACCTCAACAGTTGCCAAATGACCACAGGCGCTTCAAAAGCAAAAAAAAAGAGTATCTAATAATAAAGCACAAAACATAAATGTAAATATATATATATAATTTTTTTCGTTGGTTGATTGTTAGGCGGATTCATTGATGGCAACTGCTCGTTGTCTAGTGGTTGGTGGATGGTCGATAGTTTGCGCCCGATGACAACAGGTTTCAGATCTCTGTCAAAAAATTTATTGCAGCCAATGTCACATATTTCGTATATCTGTAAGTATGTATGTAAATATGTATGCCTAGAAATGCGTAGACAAACGCAGTGCAAATGTGGAAGAAAAACGTGCCAATCGGGGTAAACAGTTGCGACGGAAAGGAAGTGTTTTGGTTGATAGTTATTTATTCAACATTTATTAGATTTTACAACAAATACACTTGTACGTACATTGCAAATTAGATGTAATGTAATATGTAATCATAAATTGTGGTTAACATTTTTATTAGGGCGGGTAAAATTGCTGTCCATTCAAACGTGTGGCATAAAACACTCAGCAGATAATGAACAGAAAGAAAAAATTCCATTTGTCAAATAATTGCTTTTTGAATTAAAAAAAAAAAAAACTAAGCTAACGCCATTGGCCGACCATTTGACAATCTCAGCAGGATTCCGCCGATAACGTATGTAAGTAAAAAAGCGAACTAGTTGGACAGCAAAATAAACTTTTAGAGGGTTTCGAAACTATTTGATTTGACTGCAGAAATTATTCGATTACTTCTAAGATCTATCAAATTAATATATCTATCTATTAAAAATAAAATGAGATTTTTTTTTGTATGAATCAAAGCTTAAGTTGAAGGCTGTTAAAGGTTGATCTACATACATATGTTCCAACGTCTTGGAGGTCTGCGAGTATGGGCTGCTTGCGTAAAGTAGGCAGAAGTGGCCACGCTTACCCCAAGGGCTATGGGCCTATTAGCCTAACTTTTTTTCTTCAAAATACCCTGAGCAGGTTAAAAGACACATGATATCAAAGGCAGGAAGAGAATACGCATAGTGGCGGCTCTGCAGAATGGAGAATTTGCATTGGGGGTCTTCCTGAACATAGCGCGGGTCTTCAAACATGTCCATAAGCAAGCCATTTTGGCCGGATTGACGACAATAGGAGTTCATCCCGTAATTTCGCACTTGACAAGTAGTATGTTTAGCTGCAGAAGTGTTTCGGCTCAGGCATGAGACCACCAAACCGGCTTACAGAGGTACGCAGCAAATGGGCGTATTTTCGACGCTACTTTGGTTGCTGGTGGTCGATGGAACTCCTAAGAAAATGGATGGATTGCCAGCCGAACCTACTGCCTATGGGGATGATATTTCGGTTATAGTAAGCGGTAAGTGTCTGTCCGCACTTAGCTCACTTATGAGCCAAGCAATACGGGAGATACAAGTTTGGGCAACCGAGGTGGTGCTTAGTATTAACATAAACCTAGAAATGGATCCCAACTGGTCTAAGCTGCAACTGGGGTTTATTACCTTCTCTTTCTCAATGAATCATCACGGCGATAGTTAGGCCGATAGTATTCCATGGGGAACTGGTTTAGTGGACAGCATTGGAGAAGGAAACATGTCTTAAAAGTGTAGAAAGTGTAAATAGGCTATCAATGATTGGCATGACAGAAGCTCTATCTCGCCAAACTCAACGAAAATCTTTTAATCCCTTTTTCCAGAGCCGAAGAGAGAAGATTTTTTTACCCGAGGGTTTCGGATACCGATATTCTCCTAAGATTCCCAACCTTATCCTGATACGGTGGCCCTGTGCGCGGCTAGCGGCCCCTTTTCTCTAACATCCACCTCCATTAAAGAAACGGCGCCACAGATACCAATGATACGCAGGATCCAAAGACTAGTTGCTCTCACAAAAGTGCAACGAACCGGTAAGCTTGCAGCGCAAACTTTGCGCGATCATTGTCCTCATATTTGATGGCGGTCGAGAGGGCCAAAGACTTCATCAGAGCGCACCCATTCCAACGTAGCAATCAACGTTTAACCATCGCATAATCAGGAAGGATGAAGAAAAACTTCGTGCAAATGCAGGATTTCGAACCAAATGGGAAAAGGTAACTTTCTTAGATAGCAAAAATACGAAAGATCTTAGTTGTTTTAGACGAAATCAGTGAATAAGGTAAGATGACTAGGCATTAAAAAAGTTGGCTCAGCTTGCATTAACAGAAGCTTTTAATAAAAAGAAATAGGTAAAGTCAAATCTGCCCTGATCATGTACAGACTTGTCCGATTTACAGCTAAGATAGTAAAGCAAAGGACATATGGGCATTTACTTTTTTTAAATATTCCTTCATGAAAAAAACGGGATTCGTAGGCCTATTTCAGTAAGCCCTAATGTTCGTGGTTAAAAACAAAAACAAATAGAAATAAAAATAAAAAAATATGACATAAATAATTGCTCGTCCAATAAAATGCATTTCCAATAAACATTAAGTGTACCTATTTTTGCTTTTACATATATACATACATACCAGTAAATGTATATCTAGTTATATACATATTTATAACCAACTCTTGTTTTAATTTTTCCCAGTTTTCCCCTCTCCACCGCTTATGGTTTTTTTTTTCAATGGACACCGATGAATTGGCACGCGAGGCAAAACAACAAGCCAAGCCAATCAACAGTTCCGCCAATTATCATCGCCGACAATGCTACGCATACCAAAACAACACCATAAAACACCTTCCTGTCTATCATCCATTGTCCATACTTTGCATTTCTTAACATTCATGCATATGTATGTATGTAGGTGTGTGCATTCATATTGCTTTTCGCTACTTATTTACAACCATCAACTTCAATTGTTTTCGATTAGACATTTCTCCCCTGTACATATGTATGTATGTATGTATGTATGTCTTGATAAGCGTTTTCTTTATTTTATTTTCCTGCTTTTAGTTTCTCTCTTTCATTGACGTTTGTAGTTTTTCATACAGCCATTGAGTTTTCCGTGCGAAAAATTGACTTGTCAAGCAACAACAAAAATCATCACAACAGATCATAAATAAACTACACTACTACATATGTACATACTTATACGACAAAAGCACGCTGACCAACACTAAATAACTGCAAATGAATTTTTATGACAATCAATTAATAAAAAAAAAATTATTTCTTCACATTGCTGTATTGTTACTGGTATGTATTTTTGATGCTTTTCTTCCATGGCAAAGTGGCGCATACATATGTATGTATGCTTTTGTGTCTGTATGCGTTCGCACGCTGCTTACTCTTTAAAATCGATTTGCTCTGGTTTTGCAATGCCGTCACTCACTACCTCAGCTATGTAACGCTGGCAAGGCATTGCATAATCATTGAGTGCCTGAAATGCAAAACGGATTACCGTAGAAGTGGCAAATTGTCAAACAGGTGTTCAAAAATGGGTTCTGCTGAATACAAAATATGGGTGTGGTTAACTACATATTTACATATAGTTATCCATATCTAAGAACAGGAATGAATTGTGTATATAGATATGTACATACTAGGGTGCCTTTTTTGGCGACTATATTTTTTTCACTCCCACCTCGAAATTTTGTGGGAAATACCCTGAAAATTTAAGCTCTACGTTTAAAATACACGTAAACTTTGATTTTTTTTCTTCAAAATTCTACAGCTCAGAAACATTTGGTGATGGAATTTCTTTAGAATTGAGTGCTCTACAAAAGTGTCCATTACGGCGTAACCATAACTCCCACCAGCGAGTTAGTACGGGTTACCAAACCCAATTTTTCCATGAAATTCTCGTTTTTTGTCTTTATCTCGTAAATTACAAAAGCTATAGAAAAAACATTAATTACAAACTTATAGAACATTCAATTTCCTACCAAAAAGTTCTAGCATTGAGCATGAACGAAATCAACTTTTAACCGACTTCCAAAAAAGGAGTAGGTTATCAGTTCGTCGGAATATTTTTTTTTCGATAATTCATTTTGCATCGGAAAGGTGGTCCCATACTAATCTGGTTATGATCCGATCAGTGGATCTTGAGATATATATTCTTTTTATATGAGAGTTGTAGTCGGTTTTTTTTTTGCTAAAAATGACTGTTATATAGAAGAACATGTGCAACATCTTCGACAAAAATATTCTCAAAAATTAACGGTAATTTTAAGAGGCCTGAAACTTGCATCTTATCTGACTAGTCAACTATCTTTTTTCCATACAATCAACTGGTATTTTTAACATAGGGATATCCTACGAGATGGCAATTGTCAGATTTCGGTCAGAAATATACCAGTCTCATACTAGTTCAAAATAGACAGAAAAATACTAGTCCAATTATGGACCAAAGCCACTTTAATATATTACATATTTTCATTTAGCAGCCTTAGATTTGCTAATAATTAGTGTTAAATTTTTTGAGTATTAATTAAAAGCAAAATAAAATACATAAATATTTCAAACTTTCGAACATGATATCAAATGCATTTTTCATTAAATGCTATTAAAAAGAAAACAAAAGAAAACATTTTAGTTAAAAATAAAATGCATACTTTAGTTCATTTTTGAGTGAACTAAATAAAAATAAAAGTTGTCATTAAAATAAATGCAATTCATTAAAAATTTATAAAAGTAATAATTAATGTTTGAAATTTGAGATTTGAATAAGAATAAAATAAATAAATAATTCAAGCAATTATTAAATATTCTTAATTTTTGTCTATAGTTTGGCTTGTTGATTGATAATAGAAATTAATCAAATAAATAATTATAGTAACCGTTTAATTAAAAAAATTCGAAAATAATTGAAAATGATCAAAAATAACAAACTAATGATGTAATTAAATTGTTTTAAGTAATTATATGTTAATCATTGAAAACACGCTTTAATTAATAATCGTTACGAATATTAATCATTATTTAACAAGTATGGTACTCGCTTTAACGGTTTACAATAAAGCCAAATAAAAGTTATAATATTTTGTGTACTCTATTGTATTCCACTGTCGAAGTCAAATAAAACAGGACACGAATACATAAATCGTTTTGTACTTGGTACAACTCTGGACATTTTCGAACTAGTTCGGTTTCTGTCAGGAAATTCTAGTTGTAAACTAGTATTTTTCCTGACTAGTTTGGGGTTTCACTGCAGGGAAATTAAGAAAAAATTGGTATGGAGAACATAAATAAAAAAGCGTCAGAGTATTCTTAGATATTTTTGACGCTGACTGTGTATTGGCTTAATATATTAAGGTTCACCGACCGCTAAACTTCCTCTAATTTCCCTTTCCTTTTTACAACTCTGCGCGCAAAACAGCTGACTCTAACAACACAATACAATGACAATAAGCCACTTCTTCGGATTTGGAAACAGCAAATAGAGACAGGGGCTTTGTAACTCTGTAGACTTTGCTGGATAAGGGAATAAATAGCAAGAAATTGCGGTACTATAAATATTCTGAAAGATAAAATTTTATAATTTGTTAGGGTACATTGTGCATACATAAATACATACATATTTATGTATTACTAAACATTCTTTAAAAAATCATTAAAAGCTTTTATCCGCTTTCTTAAAGTCCTCACTCGAAACACATCTTCTCAAAGCGAGACAAACCTACAGGCATACTTGCTGTGAATATCTAATAAACCAGAATCATTTAATCACATGTACATACATACACATGTTAGGATACGGACCACCTTAAACAAATGTGGCGTGAATGGAAATTGTCAAATTACCACATAATCAGGTTATTTCATTTGCTTGTGCGAATTATATCAAATGAGCGAATTTCAAAGAATTAAATCCAAAATCAAGTGTTTTTAAGCCCTGATACAACGGCACGCCCGAATAAAGCACTTGACACTTTGCTTTCGTATATGTATGTATGTATGCACGTTTGTGCCCATTTTAACACGTTCTATCCGCCGCTACGCTGATGATCAAAGTAAAAAAAAAACATTTACAAAAACAATACCAGTTCTGCTACAATTTCACCGCTTTTGAGCGGAGCGGCATATTTGCATGCCTTACGTCAGCATAGCAGAGCGCGTGTGCTTTAACAGTTACAATTAAAAGCTGCTGAACAAACATATGTACATACATACATTAGGGTGCCTCACCAAAAAAGTTGCAGTTTTTCCACCAGAATTATAAAAATTATTATAAGTATTTTAACACTTTTAAGAAAATTTTTCTGTACAATATTAATATTTATGTAAGCTCGTTTTGAAAATATCTCCAAAGATCGCGTTATTTCAATTCATTTTTTTATTTTTTTTTTACAAAATTTTTTAGCCTAATCTCTGCTATCATCTGGGATGATTTTTTGGAATAAAAATTTTTAATTCTTATTTCATTTGAAAAAAACTAAATTTTTGAAGGTAATTTCAAATAAGTCCAGCTCACTTAAGTCTTAATATGTATTTTGGCGGCAGTCTTCAAATATAGGAGATTTTACAATTCCGATAGAAGAACAGTACCAATTTTTATTTTTTTTTTTTGTATGGAGAGTGATGCACCCTAATGTGCATATAAACATAAAAAGTTGCTGTCAATGAGCGGCTGCGCGTATACGTAACTTTTAATAAAGTCACAACTGATTTAATTATTTCGAAATATAAGTATGTGGTTCGTACTCTTAATTTACGACTATAATAAAATCATTAGCATTATGGTGCTACTATTAAAAGTTAAACATATGTACTTACATACAAATGTGTGGAGCAAGTAGCAGCATGTAACTTGCTTTTTGCAATTATTTCTATTTTTATTGCAAGTATTATTTTTTTTTATTTTTTTTTTGTTGATAGAACACGTTCCACTTGCATATATTATGCGCTGATCGCAATATGTAGTTAGATTCACTATGTAAATACTTACAAACATACATACATACATATATACTTGAAAAACGTGTTTGACGCACATTAAATCTTTATTTAGTGCATAGTTAAAGTCTACCTATCTATATGTGCATACCGCTTATAAAAACAACACTTATACATTTAGTACCTACGAACATATGCACATGCATATGCATGCAAATTCAGATATGCAAGTCACTGCAGAATGGTGATTGCAAGTAAACATTCAGGAATATTTGTAAACAAATGCAAACAAAAATTCATCGACGCTAACTTGTGATTGGTAAGACAGTTAAATAAACGTATTTGCTTGCAAACCAACATTAAGATGGTTCGAAATATTTTTCTTTAAATCTAACTTCATCGTACTATGTGAGAAAATGCTACGACTCGGAATTACAAAATTTTTGAAAAATTCATGCACCCCAAAAAGGATCTTCTAAAGCAATTCTTGTAGATTTTTCTAATCGCTATGTTATCAATAAATATCGATAGACACATCAAAGTTATTCATTTTTGGTAATTTATCGATTTTCGATTACTTCTGTGTATCTATAGATATATGTTTATCGATTAGAAAAAATTTCAATAACTGATTTTTTTAATATACTTACAGATAGGAATTCCCAATAAATGAGTCTGAATAGATATCAATATATTTATCGATAGGGATCTATTTATCGATATCGATTCTTAACTTCAAAGTCGTGGTTTTCGAAAATTTATTTTCTAAGCAAAGGTCACTTTCATCTCTCCCGGTCACATACATGTACATATATGGACAGCGTATGTTCACTATATAATTTTTTATTCTATGAATATTGAATCAAAATAATAATGCTCTTTCCACAAAAAACAAAAATAATAATTTTTTATTCCTCACAAATCGTCCCATCCCAATCTGCACACTTGTCTACCCGAGAAGTATGCACTCTTGAAATAAGTATTTGAAATGTCTGCCAAGCTTTGAAATACAATATTTGCAGTCAAATATACCGCTCATTTTGCATTTCTTGAGCTTAGCGTGCAAACATGCAAGAACAAAAATTCCGCGGCAACCCACTTTGCGCATGAGCAGCTACTAAGTTACTTAAATACATATACAAGTATATGTAGGGTTTGTTAGGAGTTCTTAGTTAGTGAATTTGATTAAAATGTATAAAACTCGTTTCATATTAAGCCGACAATATTTTTACCCACGCATACATACATACATAGGTACAAGTACCATACCAATATACTACATATGCACATAAATATCGCCGATTTGCTGGTCCAACGTCATAATTAAATAGAAACCATTGTTTGGATGTCTGCCTTTTTTGACGGCTTCTGCCTTTATCTCACAAATCTCCGATATGAGATTGCCATTTTGACTATCCAAATCCGCCACACTTAACGACAATCGATTATTTTATTAGCTTGCAAATTGAGCCATTTAATGAAAGCACGGGTCTTATGATTAAGTGATTTTGAATTCATAAATCTAAAACAAAAATTGAAAATGCACAAAAGGAAAAAATTAGGCACTAAGATGGTACTCAGAACCCACCAGCAGCCTACATGCAAGACACATCTTGCCGCCTTTTTCGACTGGTGGGACCACTGCTTCGATACACTCTAAAAAATCTGTTTAAAAATGTGACTATAAATCGAGTATATTTTTGTATATTTTCAAATTTTTTGGCAAATTTACACGATGAATATGTATTTTTCTCGTTTACATATTTTCGTGTGTAAAAATCCTTTTTGTTAGCTGCTTTACAAAATTCTACGAGTGAAATCAAACAGCAGAGGTTTATTTTGTAGCTTGTACACACCTTCGTAGTAAATTTACGCACACCATAGCAGCTATATTACACCCTAAAAAGTCCGAAATTTAAACAAACTATTCGTTTAATAATCGAGCATGTAATTTCGCGAATAATAAGGTAGGAAGTCAGTAACCTACCTTTTAGGTAGAAAATCTTCACAATTTTTTTTAGAGTGTATCTATTCGGGATTATTACTAGCTACTGACTTGTGAATAAACCCGACAGCTGGTATACAGTCGAATGAATTACATCGTAGTTGTCGCGTTGCGGTAAAAATTATATAATGTGTCACTAGTTAGCATTGAAGAAGGACCAAAGATGTACTAAGTAGAGCTAAACTTTTTTTTTGTGATTTCATCAAAACGGTGAAATGGCTTCACTTCTAGGGAAACGAAAAAATCTTAAGAGCTTTCAATAAGGTAATTATTAAATACGTCACTTACACATACATATACATTAGGAATGTTAATCCCGGGATCCCGGTATTTTTAAGGTCTCAAAGATCCCGGTATTCTTGGCAAATAATCACGGGATTTACGGGATTTGTAATTTGCACTGATTTCAATAATAACGGGTGATTTTTTTGAGGTTAGGATTTTCATGCATTAGTATTTGACAGATCACGTGGGATTTCAGACATGGTGTCAAAGAGAAAGATGCTCAGTATGCTTTGACATTTCATCATGAATAGACTTACTAACGAGCAACGCTTGCAAATCATTGAATTTTATTACCAAAATCAGTGTTCGGTTCGAAATGTGTTTCGCGCGTCCGATTTATGGTCTACATAATCGACCAAGTGAGCAAACAATTAATGCGATTGTGACCAAGTTTCGCACTCAGTTTACTTTATTGGACATTAAACCAACCACACGAATGCGTACAGAAGAGAATATTGCGTCTGTTTCTGAGAGTGTTGCTGAAGACCGTGAAATGTCGATTCGTCGCCGTTCGCAGCAATTGGGTTTGCGAAACACATTTCGAACCGAACACTGATTTTGGTAATAAAATTCAATGATTTGCAAGCGTTGCTCGTTAGTAAGTCTATTCATGATGAAATGTCAAAGCATACTGAGCATCTTTCTCTTTGACACCATGTCTGAAATCCCACGTGATCTGTCAAATACTAATGCATGAAAATCCTAACCTCAAAAAAATCACCCGTTAGAAACTTCTTTTCTATACTCCTTTTTTTATTTAATAATTAATATAATAAATGTCTAGCTCATTATACATATAACACCGTGCGATAGTAAATTTCAAACACAAACACCAATATATTCGCGAAACCATGGGCCAAATATAGTAAAATTGCGTTTTTAATTTTTTCACTCTGACGTCAGTAATTCAAAAAAGATTTAAAAAATTCAGAGAAATTTGCTTAGAGAAGAAATATGGGTATCAAATTAAAGAGAAAATCCTGTAGAATTTAATTTTTTGGTGCAGAAGGACTAGTAAGTACTGAAATTGTCCTTTTAAAATTTTATCTTAGAAATTTTGCAATATTTGTTTTTGGAAAAATTATATGTTAAGGATTTAAATAAACTCGATAACACCGTCGAATTTCGTCCATCTAACTTTATCAGCTTAAAAAACTACCTATTCGTCCTTGTGAATCCAAAAAATTTTTATTTTATTTTTATTTTAAAAAAATTCCTTTTGCATTTGGTATCCATATTTTTATTCTACATTGCATTGAATTTTTTAAATAATTTTTGGAATTAATCATATCTTTGAAATTACAAAGTTATTTCGAATAAATCTTGACGTCAGAGAGAAAAAATAAAAACGCGACTTTAAATAAAAAGTAGGTTTCAAACCCACTTATTTATTATTTATTTTATGGTAGGAGAGCTTCTCAAACAATGGAGAAGCAATGTTTTCGATTTAAGTTGTTGAAAAGTAATGAATATCTAAGTCCCGGGACTAATCCTGGAATCCCGGAATTATGATAACGACATACCTAAAATCTTGGCAATGGAAACAGCTGAAAAATTAACATCCCGAATATACATACATCTCTCTTTTCAAACGTGCCTTATTCAGAGCAGTCAATTTGGATTTGCTTAACAAAAACTGCAATTGGTGTACTCAGACATACAAACATACATACATACATATGTAAATATATGATTGTTTACGATTCGGACAAGAAAAACATTGTCGTCAAATGCTATTGTAATACTTTTTATTTATGGCAATTACTTTTGCGTCATTGCCAGAGAATCGCTTAATAGTTGAATGGTTGTTGTGAATTTATTATGTGCATATTTCGAATTTTTCACATACCTCAGTGTGGTTTGATAGTGCGCATGTGCAGCTATGTACAGTGCCAGCCACTTGAATAATATTCATAATTTTTTTTTATAAAAATACGTCATATTCTATAATTAAAACAGTACCCAATTTTCAAAAGTATCGATACTGAGTACTCCAAAGTACACAGCACTAACAAAATACTAAGAACTTGAAAGAACTGGAAATTACTCAGTACTCAAAAATACTATGCTCCAGTCAGTACTTTGATACATGTACTTAGGATCGATTCAAAGTACTCACTATTAAGTGTCGAATACAAAATACCGTATTCTATTTACATTTACCGTTATTCATAAATGATTGTACTCAATAATTTTCAAGTACAACACTTGTAACCAGTACCAGAACCAGTTACCCGATCATTTGACGTAATTTGGGTTTAATATATAAATTTGAATGAAATGTTGCCAGTTTATGAAATTTTTATACTAAGCATTTACAGTGACTCCAACAAATTACCACGTGTTGTTTTTTTTAATATTCTTAATATTTTTCCGGCTAAGTTTTTTTTTTGTTTTTTTTTATAAAAATATCGTCTAAGCTTTAACCAAAACCGTCTAAATCACAATTTCAAACTTTATAAAAAATTTAGGAAAATTCAAGAAATTTTCATCAAAATTTCCACTTTTTAGAAAATTTTATCGGTGACGCATTTTTGCACTTTTTTCATACAAGTATGAATTTCTTATGAATTAAAACGCGGGGGAACGTCAGCAACCAAATTTCAAAATATCAACGGAAGTTTTTGTAAATTTCGCTGGTTATATTAAAAACCCCGAAAAAATTGGCTTCCAAAATAAAATTCTAAAAAGTAAGTAAGACATATAATATAAAAATCAAAAATAATTGTTATTTTTTTTTAATTTTGCATTTTGTAAATAAAAATTTTTTTTCCAATTTAAGTCTACATATATGTACTGGTACTACTGCCAATGTAATGTATTCGCTAGGCAAGTAAAATAATGACTTCCAAATCTTAAAAAAAAAACAGTATATATATACATACGTACTTATCTCCCAACCAAGGTGATATCCATTATTTATCTCCCAATGTTTATTTAAGTTGACGAAATTTCTATGAATTTTGCCAAAATGACTTCGCAAGAAATTATTACAAAGTGCAACCATTAACTTTCAGTTTCGTTTCCGTTAATTTTGTTGTGAATATAAATGGAAACAAAAAAGTTGAGAATAACAATAAGATATTTGCTCCCAGCGTCTATAAGCATATTTCAGCAAAATACTTGTAGCATAGACAATAAAAGGAACGAAAAAAAAAAAACAGCCAGCAAATAATGTAACAATAAATGCTGTAATTTTTGTATGCCGGCAAATGCGCGCAGCCGCAGCCAACCGCAGTTGAGCGCCGATTTACAATATTACATAACTTTTTTCTTTGCCAGTCATTTCAAGTGTACCTACGGCCAGGGTTGCCACTTTGGTAAATTGTTACCAAATTTGGTAGATAAAATTTGGGTTGGTAAAAAGGTAAATTTTTTCTCATTTTGGTAAATTTATGATGAACTTTCCGTTCCCGATTTATTTCGTAGTTATCTTAAAATATATTGTAAATCTCTTTGCATACTTTTTATATAACTACATACGTATAAATGTATATCGATATAAGGCGAACATATCGCGCTCCATTCAAAACTAATTTTACTGGAATCCTGAGGAGCTTTTAATTGCCTAAATATTTTAATGATTATTTAAATATAAAGAAAAAATTTACAGGTATGTAATTACGCACTATGATTGTTCGCAAAAAAATAAATCAACGCCATTTTTTATTAATGAAAAAAAAATAAAATAAAAAAAAATCAACGGCAATTTTAGCAACAGATTGTTGGCTATACTTAAATAGTATTTGCTTTAAAACTCCATACCTTAAATTGTTCTAAAATGTCAGAGTAAAAAATTCGAAATTTTGACGAAAATTTTTGGAATTTATCTATATGTTGTATATAGTTTGAATTCTCGATTTTTTGGATTTAGTTAAAGCAATAAAAAAAATTTTACTCGAAAAATATTGCGAATATTAAAAAAAAAATCACTTTTTTGGGTCCCAGTTTTTGTCTATAATAACTCGAGTTGAAGTTTTTCAAATAATGAAGTTTCATTGTTGCCTTTAGTTTCATCACTCCCGCTTTTGGTTAAAGGAAACTGAGAATATGCCAATAATATGACTCAAATACCGTATAACTAGTTAAATAAAAAGTTCTTAAAAACAATTTTTATTCTTATTGAAATAACTAAAAAAAAAATAAAAAAACTATAGTTTTAATTAAAATAAATAAAAAAATAACAAAACTATGGTTTTTGATAAAATAATTATAAAAAAGTTATTGGTAGATATTTCCCAGATTTGGTAGATTTTTTTCAAGTGGATGGTAAATATTTTTTTTCGTCAGTGGCAACCCTGCCTACGGCATACATACATACATACATACATATGTAGGTAGCACACATATATACATAGCACACCAAATCATACGCGACGCTCCAATTTCCAGCCGCCAGCCAGCAAATGCAGTTCAACGGCAGTAAAATGGCAATAAAGATAGTTAAGGCACAGAGCCATAGTGCCCTCAATTGTGTAGTCACAAAGGCGCACATGTGTAGCTATTGGCTTTTTATATGTGAATGTTTGAGGTTGAGACAGTAAAACCCGGTTAGTTGCATCCCATATTGATGATTCATTTCCCCTGGCTAAATAAAAAAAGTCTCAGTAATTTTCGAATCAGAAGCTTTTTACGTAAATACTCCCATATTTGGCCCGAGAAAAAGGATATCCGATCTAGGAGAATTACTAAAATTTTTTGTTATTATGGCTTGTAAACGCAGCTCTTAGCCCTGAAATTCTTGAATTCTATTTTTATATCCAAAGTGAAAAGATCTATTGAATCGCGATTTTACTGCTTTTTTTCTAGCGTATTTCGTCCGCAGTTCGATTCATACGCTACGCTCGCCTGGTATTGTGGCTACCTAATGAGGTGTTGGGTATGCGTTGCACTATGGCCTTATTGTAAGAGCATTAAAAACGAATCAAATAACTTTTATGTGGGGAAAAAACGAAAAATGCATTAAAAATCATGCAAAAAACACAGTCACATACAAAGTGATGTTGTACAAAAACGCATACATAAACATATATCTACATGCTGGTATGTAAACGGTTTTCCAGTCGGAGATTTTTGCAATACTCAGTACAGAAGACTAGATAAAAGAGCGGAGGTGGCACGGATAGCAGGTAAGTTTCTACTGTGATAGCTAGGCTGTCTAAAAGACCTTGTATTTTTCCGCTACCGCCGGCGGGTCCACTGCCTGGATTAGGAAAAAAGAGTACACATTTTACATATTACCTACCCACTTTTCTTTCCATCCTTATCATCTCTATACATACTTTTCCCCAATGTTTTGAGTCCGATAGGTACTTATGCCTCAGTACTCTTGCTTTTTCCTAAGCAAACTCCAATGCAAAAAATGCGCTAAAAATATACACAGACCTTTTATTTACCTTTCAGCAGGGGCGGCTAGCCTTCTACTTAGTAGTAGAGTTCCAGAAGACAAAGCCACTATTTTTGTCGACAGTCAGGCAGCTCTGAAGGCAATAGGATCTAGAATAGTGAAATTAGGAACTGTATGGAGATGTCGCACCATGCTGGCGTCACTGAGCCATATCAACGTCACTCTATGCTGGGGGTGCCCGGACATGGCAATATTGAAGGGAATGAGTCGGCTGATGAGATGGCTAGATGCAGCTCAGAGATGGCAATAAAAGAAGTGGATATATCGCTAGGAAAATTAATGAGTACACCGTGGCCATGACGAATGACTTGTGAAACAAACGGGAAGACTGTGAGATCACAAGATTATTATGGCCGCGGCTGAGTAGGAAAAAGACAAGGGACAAGAGACTGAAACTCAATCGATCTGCAGTAAGAGTCCTTGCCGGCCTCATCACAGGATACTGTGCTATAGCATCAATGCTCCAACGGTGACGTATACCAACGAGTACTCTCTGCAGAGGCAGCCATGATGAGGATAAGGAAGAGTCAATTAACCACTATTACAAAAGCTATTTACTGAGAGCTCATCTCGGCAAATGCTACAAGCAACATTGTTGATATGCTGGAAGACATCGGTACAGATGGTCGAAAGATTATCTACAAAAATATCATCATATCGTTTGGCAACCTCTTATGCTAGTTTAGTTAGGTGTAAGTGGCTTAGAGGCATTCCAGCACACCTTGGACCGACTAAGTTCGCATTTTGATGCCGTGACTCCTTTTTCGACCATTTGGTCGAGTCCACAAACTGTATTTTAAACTCTACAGCTGTGTTTCAAACACTTAGAAATTTTCAAAGTAGAAATGTTTGTCTTTGGTTGCAGAGTACTGGGTAATCACAGAAGAAATATCTGATTGTTTCAAGCTCTCCTTCGTCGTACAGGATTTCGCAGAAGTTATTGTGGTGAAAACCGAGGCGTATCAAGATAAGTTCTATAAGTCACCCAATAACCATTAGGCTTTTCCCTCTACTGAGAATGAGAATAACTAGCTCTTAGTTTTCTCATTTCCCATACAAAAGTTTGGTTGTCCTGTTTCTTTAGGTAAATATTACCTAGGTGAGAGCTTGCAGGAAGTTAGTGGCATGTCTGTCCTCTTCTTTTGAAATAGGGCGTTCGTGAAATATTTTCTGAGATAAGGCGTTTTGAAACCAATTGCGGAGATAGGTCGATCTTCTGCCGTTATATAAATAACAAAATTTCACAGCAAAGGACTGTGTGATTAAAGGCCAGTTTCATGAAAACAATCTAAATGAAGAATTATTTGAATTTAATAGATATGGAGCCTGACAGAAAAAAATCTTTTTTCACTTTAATTCTTTCGTAAAACCGGTTGTAAAAATCCTTGTGATTTCGTTTATCGACCAAATAACAAATCATTTTTTTCTTGTGGTTTGATTCACTGAAAAAATAAAAACACAAATATTTCTTATTTGAGTCCTCTACCAAACCAAAAAATAAGTATCTTTGTATGGGCCAAATAAGTTTGTTGGTGATTTGATTCTTCGGACAAACGAAAAATAAATTTTATTTGTAATTTGGTTTTTATTGAAAAAAAATATCGAAAATCGCGCTTGCCTTACATAAAAAAGTATTTTAAAGTTAGAAAATCTCAAGAAAATTTGTTTTGCTCTACAAATCACCAAAAAAAATTGTTTTATATTTGTCCGACGAATCAAATCAGGAATAAATTTAATTTTTTATTTGGTCCAGGAATCAAAACACAAATAAATTTTATTCATGATTTGCAGTCAGGTGCCGACAGAGAGCCTAACCGACTAACCACTTCTTCTAATAATTCAAAAATTTTTTCTGTTCTACATAGCTGATTGTGAACTAACTATTGCTGCACTTTCCTAATATTTATGTCGCTTTGAACGAAGCAGCATAAACTTACTTATATAAGGGATTAGCATTAAAAACTAAAATACAATTTTTAATCAAAACACACACAAACCTCTTTTTGATGATTTGTTCACTGCAAGTGCAACCGCTGATGCCGGAAGCTGCAATTGGGCGCTGCGTCTTCTGCTTGTCTTCAGCAACTCTTTTAATGTTATTGTGTCAAAACCGTTGCAGTTGTCAACTACTCTTTGTAAAGTTATGCAGCAGTAAAGGCGTATCCAATTCACTCTTTAATTAAAGTGATAGTGACAACCACTGCTGCATGGGTATATTTGAAGTTTGCAGTACTTTTTTTTTATCCAACAATTACCAAACCGTCACTGGGTATTTCCAAATACCAAAGGCTGAAAATATTTCGCAACTTTTTTAAAAACACAAATTTATGTAGTATTGAAGCAATTATTTTATTTATTAAAAGTAATTCCGTTTATGTAAGATAATTTCATATTTCAAACACTTTCAATAAAATTTATGCAATTCGCTTATTAGCCGCTTGTCGCTCAAGCTGAGCTAAAAAATATATTTACAAGCATATATGTAAGCATACACGACGAGCACTCAAAAAAAAAATATATATATAAACCGTGAAACAGCATTCAACGCGATCAGCAACTTAAAATTAGTTAAATAGACAAGAAAAATTTTGTTCACAAAAAATCGACACGAGCGCAAACACAACCGCTCACCGTAACAAACGTTTACTGAGTAAAGTTAACAACTAGCAAAAGACAATCAGCTTGATTGGCAATGAGACCAACAACCAGCAGCAAGCCAGAGCCACCAACCATCATACCAATCTGATTGCGGAGCGCCGATACTGCAAAAGACATGAAAACAAGTAAACACACAGTGGAAAATCAACTCAAGGCAACTGACGACTGGCTGGTAAGAAGAGTGTCTGTCTCAGCGAATTACAGCAGCTGAATTTAGGTACTCTTCGATTGTAGTAAACAAAAAAAAATGCTTTGTTTCATTGGAATTGCAGCCAACGCGTTCGAAGTTTGGCCAAAACGACGTTCGAACAGCGCAAGTGAACACTTGGGAGCTGAATTATGCATTACTTGACTTAAATTATTTATAAGTGCGAGTATTAGAAGGTGTTTGAATGCATGCGCTCACCGTTTCGCGTTGCCATTAATTAGCTATTCACTGAACTACTTACAAATAGACAAATGACTATATTAATATGTTTGCATGTGTGTGTCATACAATTTTGGTTGAGCTGAGCTTTTTAAGTGAGAGTACGAAAATATTTTATTTATTAATTAGTATCGACTACTTCGCACTCTACATGCATACATACATATGTATGTATACTTAATAGAAACATATTGTTTAGTGTCTGGTTTTTCCTATTTGGCAGTGCAACCGTTTATCTGCTTGAGTCCTAACAAAAAAAAAACTTCTTAATTTGGCTCTCTTCTTTGCAAAGTTCCTTCAGTTGTTGCAGGTAAGATACCTAGAAGACAGCAGGCAAGATAGTTTGAAAGATTTTATTAATTCTGGCATAAAAGTCTTACATAAACAAATTGCCTTGCCAAATTTCCTAGTGAAAAGCCCTTTTGACAGAAAGCACTTGAGCAGTTCGAAATAGAGATAAATGTACATCGTTCGAGAGATCCGAGAATAGTATTTTTTTCCTATTTATAATAAAAAAATTTTTTTTCAATTCGTCGAAATATATTTTTTTCTATGTATGTTACCGCATAACTTTAGACCACTTTAACCGATTTCAATAATTCTTTTTTTTATAGGAAAGGTGGTACTTCAGAGTTGGTCCCTCAGGTGACCCCCATACTTTTATTGCATGCATATAGTTCGTTACTGTCCTTTTTCATTCTTTCCTGAACATTGCGCTGCAACAGCAGCTTACTATCCGAGACTACTCCCAAAAACTTTGTGTGGTATTTAATTGTCAGCTCGATGCTTCTCCATACTGGGACCTTATGTCCTCTTCTAAAGAGTATAAGGTCTGTTTTGTCTGTGTTAACCTCGCCTGACCTAACGTTAACATTTTACAGAAAAACTATGCCTAAATATCTTTCTTTTCTACTTTCAGATCTATAGCACGGACATAGGAAATATTTTAATCCGCCAGGTGGCGCATGAGTCGATATATTCAGAAAGTCTCTATTTTTGGCCTGATTTTGATGAAATTAGAAACTTATAATGGGGGTGCAAGGAAAAATTAGTTTTACGAAAAATTAATTGGCTAAGTGGCGATAGAGTCGAGTTATTCAGAAATTTCTTATTTAATGTACGATTTAAATTAAATTAATTAATACAGTTACCAAAAATAAATCCATTAGATGACTCTGTAGCCGAGATTTCAAGAAAATCCATATTTATGGTTCGATTACAGCTATTTTTGAAAGATAACCCATTGAAAATTTTGTCAAAATACTGCTACTAACTTTAGAGTCGACTTCATCGTAGGTCTGTGTTTATAAAATTCTTTAAAGCTCCATTCTTAGCTTTAAAAATCTTCAAAATTTTGTACTTTCTAAAATCGTGCGGAATTTCTTCCAACATATCGACAGTATAAAACTATCGCTATTCTATATGCATGCCCAATCAAAGTGTTTAAGAACACTGTACCTCAAATGTTATTAATCAAACTTAAAATCCATGTCCTAAAAGAAGTCATAAAAACCGAAATTCTTAACACACAATCATTTTAGTTATAAAAGTATATGCTTTATTTCGCGGAAAAGGCGTACTTCCATTCACACTTTAAGCAAAAATTAAAAAACACGCTTTTGGACTTTAAATGAAAGATAGTTACAAATAAGCCATTTATTTTGAAAGTGGCATTAGTCATATCCAGCTCTTGAGCTTAAATCGTTGTTTACTTTTAACTGAATGCACCTGTAAATTACCTTTGGCTGATGCGGTTGAATGGATAACAGACACTTTCAGATACAACAAATAAATGGTCGCTGAAGTCAAGCGGCATGGAATGACTTATGCCATTTTAAAAATAAACGGCTCAACTTTATACAAAAATTTAAAATTGTATTTTAAATTAAGCCAAAGAATATGTTAAACAAAATAAAAGTGCTCATTTATTAGCTCGAATGTACCAAAAAAAATTGGTTCATAAAAATTTTAATGCATTTATTAATAGAGCTGAATTAACGGTGATACAGGTGAATAAACATAACCGGAACGAAGGTGTATCAAGCCGCAGAATTTTTTATTTATTAATTTTGATTGTTTAATAATATTCAGCTTTTAACAGCTCGCCGCAGTACTTATTTGTCAAAAAATCGAACCAGTTTTTAATTTTTGTGTGAAAGTAATAAAACCTTATTGCCTTAACAAATACTTGATATTCCATATACTTTCGCGAATTTAGAGCTGCTTAGCAACAAAAATTATTTAAATACTTTTAAATTTTTGTGAAAGTAAGAGGCTGGCACGAATTCAAAATTCATTTGTCAATTACACACATTATTAATTGTTGGCGGGGATAATTCAGGCAGTCTCGGTCTAGTGATTGTGAATTTGTTCGAATAAAATTTGCATTCGCATTACTCATTCAGGCATATTTTCATAGATAAATGTGCAACATTTATGGAGAACAAGAAGTGATTATACGAAAATTTTCTTTAATTTCGCATTTAGGAATGCGTGTACCATTTGCAATCATCGTTAGATCATCGCTTATCGAATGAAGCAAATTAAGAAAAGTGTTTAGTATTAAAGGAGGATTTGCAAAGTCAGCTTGGAGTTGAGAGGACTCTTTTATGAAATTTTATTCCGTCATCTTGACAGAAATTTCACTTCGTACTTACTTTATTTCATGCTGAAAATATTAAGCCAGCCCAGAGAGTTTTTGAAAACCAAATTTGCACAAGTAAACCTTTTTTTCTTGTATAGAAAAGGCGAGAGAGGACCAGGTATTCAAGAAAAGCCTCAGCTTTTCGGGACTTAAATATGATGAAACTTTTTTTTTAAATGGCTGGCAATGGGAAAACTTTCCAGATGCCACGTTTTTTTTTTTCTTTTTTGTGGTTGAAAAGTAGTGCCTCCAAAAAAAATCGTAAAAATTAAATTAATTTTTTATAAGTAGATACAAATTTACATTCATATATGACATAGTATATAGCATGGAGAGAAAAGTTGCTAAGTCCCCAAATTAAAAATTTTAAAGGAGAGGAAAAAACGTCTTATAGCAATTTTCTTCAGGTGTTACGCAAACCTTTGAATAAAACATTTGCCTGTTTTAAGCAAAGCAAAACTCCATACCATATCAGCGGGATTCGATTTTTATTAAAAAGTTCGCTGCTGAATTTTTGCGAGTTTTGCACAAAGTTTAGGAATTATATTTTTATGTTTTATGTTGTTGAACGAACCATATTTTTATACAAAATTGGCGGAAAAGTATTAGAGTAAAAATTGTTGCATATATTGTGAAAAATTTGCTGTGCCAATACTTTGTTCCGGCAGTGTATATATTCTAGTATTTTTTTCTTGAGAGCTGCAAACTGATTTAAACAATTTTGATAGAAGGAAGTTTCTTTTCCAATTCTTGTGCGTCATTATTTTTCGTTTTTTTTTTTTGAGAGCTGAAAACAGTCCCTAAGCTAGCGATAAATATTCACAAATAAAAATTTTCAAACGTGGTAAAAAAATTTTTGAAATTTCAAAATGATGCAAAATGATGTCTGAAGACATTTCAGCCATTTTAGAAACATTTTGAGAAAAAGTAGTTGCATTAAATTTTTAAGGTACCATCTTTACTCCGTTTCGAGATCTAATGCTAACTGCGATAACGTAAATAGGGAAGAGACATTTTAGCAAGTTTTGGCTAATTTTCTTTGTTTAAAATGTTTATTTTTTTTTTATCTAAATATAGCTTATGGCGTTTTCGTTTCTGCAAAAAATGTTGCCTTTTCATTGGCCCCTTCTTGGTATTTGCGCGTAGACGGCAAAGAGAAGGTAACATTTTTACGAAGAAACGAAAACGCCATTAGTTTTCAAAAAAAAATGCAAATCGAAATTTCAAACTTTTTAACCCGATTTTTAGAAGTTGTTTGAATTAAATTTCAGTATAACAAAGGGCAAGTTTGAAATAGTTAGGACTTATCCTTGAATTTTGGCAATTTTCGTAATGAATAGTGCCGGTGCAGCGCTACCCATTGGGCAGCTTTTATAGCAGCAGAAGCAGGCAATCCATGATTTTTCGAGAAAATTTTTTCAGAGGAAGCTCTTATCAAGATATTTGCAATTCGCTACTTTTGAGATAAGATCCTTTCTTGAGAAGTATAAGGGCAGTATTTAGAATAAAAGTAAACACATTTTTGCCTAAACCCATTTCTCATTATTTAAAGAGTATTTAAATATAAGTAAAAATATAATTGTTAAAGAGCGATTTTTTCAATAAAAGTTGTAACTGTTACGGTCCCTGTTTTCCAGCTCAGTATTTCTTGCTGGCTGTTTCGGCAAACATTTGGTGTTGCGCTCAATGCGAGCAGAAATTAGCAGTTGACTTACGACCAATTCCGTGCACGCGGGCGTATACGTAATTGTAATTTTATTATCTACTCCATGTGGTAATAAATAGCCGCAAGCCGATCAAAAATTATATATATTTACATAGTCAAATAGCTAAACAAAGTAACAGCAAACAAAAACTTTAAATACTTTTCAACACAGAATTAAAATGAAGAGCGTAAAATCTGCACTCTACACAAACCGCAACAACGTCAAACGCTCAAAGCTATACAGAAAGCAAGAAACAAAAACAAGAAATTTGCATTCTCTTCATGCTTACAACTTACATAAAGCTTAAGATATGTTTGCGCGTGTGCTATGTAAATACGTAAGTACTTAAGTTGCGCTCAGCTGAGTTGTGTTGTGGAGAAATAATAATGTATGTGGGGATGTAATAATATTAAAAACACATTTACTTACCGACGATGATTTTGCATGGCATAGAAAGACAAAAGGCAGAGCAACTTAAGTACATGTGCACTTAAGCACCGCATTGTTATGTGCAAACAGAGCACAGAGTTTGTGAGTTCACTTTTTTTTTGTAGCAAACAACATGCGCAGTGAAGAGGTCTTCAGGGTGTAACTGATAGGGAATTGGTGAGGTTATTTAAAAGAAATGTACTACATAAAAAATTTTTGTTTTAAAAATTGTATAAATTTTAAAAATTTTATTGAAAAACAGATATCCATAATAGTCAAACGCTTGCAACCGAAAATCCGATAATTTCTATGTTGGTACAGCATGTACATATTTTGTTGTTAGTGTATTTCATTAATATATTGCACAATACCCTCCATGTCTTCCCTCTTTCAACACACTCTTCCGTCTGCACATTTTGCTTCGATTGTTTGAGCAAACATTGACTGAAAACCATACTAAGTAGTTACACAGCGTATTTATATATACATGTGTGCATTAGGGTAGTCCAAAATAAGTAAAGTAGGAATTTGAATGCTCTCACCCCCTAGGATTGTTCTATATCGAAAAAAACATACCCCCTATTTTTTATTTTTTATTTTGAAATCAAAAAATATTTAGAGGTCGCTCAAAGCGCTCAAATTTTTCCATGTATTTTATATGGGAAAAAACAACTTTTCGTGGAAATGGAATGGAATTCTTGAAAATCAATAATTTTCGATAGGAAAACTATAGTTCTCTTCAGGAGACTTCCAATAACAATATCCAGTTGTTCATTTAGCCATTTTTTAATACTAAAGATTTTTTATTTGTCCCCCCATAGCATTTTCTGGCATTTTCTAGGGGTTTTGGCGGACCTATAAAATATGGTTACTATGAAAAAATGGTTAAAGAAATAATTGAGTATTAATATTGTGAATCTACTGAAGAGAAACAGAGTTTTCCGGTCGAAAAATATTGATTTTCAAAAGTTCTATACCATTTCTACGAAAAGTGGTTTTTTCCCATATAAAATACATGGAAAACTTTGAGCGCTTTTAGCGACCTCTAAGTACTTTTTGATTTCAAAGTAAAAAAATAAAGGTATATTTTTTTCGGTATAGAAGTATCCTGGGGGTGAGAGCATACAAATTCTGAATTTACTTTTTACATGCATTTTTGGACCACCCTAGTGTACATACATAAATACATATGCATATGCAGCTACAAATAAACCACTTACGTACAAGTGTTTGTAATTGACTCTCCGCTAGCTGACCGATTAGTTGTCTGATAGATTGGCTTTCGACTACTGTAACATGGCTACTTTAGCTGCCGTTGGCGGTTAGCTATTGGCTATTGACGAATCACTGCTTAGACTGAATGAAAAGGAAAGGAGTTAACCTTGTACACGCTAGCCCCAATACAAACTGGCAAACATGTATTACATTCATAAGTTTTTTGCACAAACACATTTTTGTACATACATATGTATGTATGTTTGTACTCAAGTTAAGAATTAATACTTTTAGAAATCGATATTTATTGTAATACATTATGAGTATGAGTACAATGGTTTTAATGGCTTTAATTTCGATACATACCTATTTCGCGATTCATCTTTCAAAACTGCAGCACCAGCTTCAAGCACAGGCGCGTCACCTTTGATAGTCTTGTTTAGCAGTTATTTCCAGTTACAAGTATACTTATGTATTTATGAAGTCCTGAATATTTAATTTATTTTATCAATTTAAATTGGCACATTTTTTTCGAGCAGGTGGCAATCCTTTTCGCAAATATTTTTGGCAGTAAACGTTCCTAAACCTCTTCAGTTTGATAGAAATATTGCAATTTTCAATTTATCTTATGAATTAAATTGAATTAAAATTTCCGAACAGGTGGCAACCTTCAACAAAAATATTTTCAGCTTTAAGTCTTCTTAAACCTCTTTCTTTTGGCAGCCATATTGCAATATTTTTATTTACCATATTAATTTACTTAAACTGCAAATTTCAAACAGGTGGTAACTCTCTACATTTTTTTCTTTCCTTATTTTAGGTTACACCTCTAGAAATACATCGGTGGAAACCGCATTCAATTTCATGCATTGGTTTTCGTGTGAGGAGCGTACAAACATACAGACCGACTGCCAGACACAAATTTTAAAAATTGTTTATTTGGCTTCTGTTGCTCTAATAAAGACCCCCCCATACTAATATATATATATATATTCTATATGTATAGAATAGATATTACTATCGATACCAACAACTCAAAGCAGCTGTATATATTGCGACATGTGGCTGCCCATGACTGGCATCGGTGCACTTAGGCCTAAGGTAGAGAGCGCGTTGAAGTTTCAGTCCCGAGAAACGGTCTGCTCCTCTCCGGTGCGGTGCGTGAATCCCGTAGAATAGCGGCCAGTCAGTATATTAGAAATAATAGGTCCGGCTTCGCCAGCCTAAGGGGATCCCTAGACTATCCCTGGTCCACCCTCGGTTCTGGTTTTCCTACAGCGTTCGCTAAGTTAATCCGAGCCCCATGTTCCCAGGAGAAGTTCACAAGTAGTCAAAGGATCCTCCGCTTTTTCTTTACTCTGCGATATTACCTCAACTGTGCCGCCCCTGGTTAGTGCATCAGCCGCAAAATTTACTGGATATCACTGCGATCGACTGATTCCTTAAGAGCAGCAACTTCCGCCCTAGAAGCTTTAGAGTGGTCTGGAAGCCTCAATTTAAGGTTAATGGAGAGCTCCCTTGAATAGACCCATCCGCCGATCCTTCCGGCAATCTTCGACCCATCCGTGTAAAAGTTCACTGGTGTCTCCTTTAAACCATGCCCTCCGTCCACTCACCATTGGTGGGATGTGCATGGATAAAGAAGTAGCTGGCGTTAAGGGCCACTGACTAACGTAGCTTATCCCAGCGCATTCCGCCGGACGAGGATCATAATGGGCTTAACTATGGTTTCTTAGAGCCAAGAATTAACTTTGGTGGAAGCCTCATTTCCGCACCTCTGTAGCCAAATACTTGAACGGATTTCGGCGTACAACTCTTAATTGACTTTTTATATTTTATTGTTCAAAAAGAAAACTCCACAAGGTTTGATTTTTCATTCGAGTTTGTGGTTTTCCATAATGTCGTTATTTAGACTTAAAAAAAATAATAATAATAATCCGAATCTTTTACAATAATCAAATTAAATTATTAACTTCATATTTTAGGTAAATATCGCTACGCTTGAACAATAAAAGGGAGCAACCACATCCGTTGTAAGCAAATATTATAATGATGTTACCTGATATACCAAAGCGTTTACGCATTGACACCATCTCTTAAATTCAAATTGTTGATTTTTATGCTTTAAAGTACAATTAATTCGACAAAAAAAAAAAAAAAAAAAAAAAAAAAAAAAAAAAAAACTTATAAAAATTAGATGCAGTTAAAACAAAACAAAGTCGATTTAAAAAAGCGACCTACTTTCAAATTTGCAATTTAAGCCAACATTCAAACAGCCGGCAGTAGAGCTGAGTGGCGGCAAGTAATGAACGGCAAATTTTTCTGTGGTAGCAACATAATACTTTCGGAGTGTAGTTAGTGGCATGTACATACGTAGTTATACTATAAAACTCGAATAACATTTCAAACAAAAAGAAGTGCATGTACTCTGCTCAAAGCAAAGATAATACTTGTGCATTTGCATGTCAAATTTGTGGTGTCTGCAATAACTGTATTTACATACATACGTACTTAACCCTAGAATGGTAAGCATAGCCTGTGAGGCGCAAACCATTTTTTGGTTTTCGCTATATTTCCAGATCGGTCTTTCATATCAAAGCGAGGGTTCGTGCCAACTCAGCTTCTTCAACTCCATTATGTTGCCGAAATATTCATACGTGTGTCGCCTATGAGGCGATGCTTACCAATAAAGTTATTTTTTTGTATAGGAAACTTTTTAATAACAAAATTTTCTCTAAGCCATAGGCATGATATTCTTTCTAATGTGTTAATTTGATCTCAAATCTATAAACTAAAGAAATTTTACAAAAATTTCTCGAACGGAAATTTTTTTTTTTCAAACGGTCTCAAACCCATTAAAAAATGTGTTCTACTAATATGACCGTAACAAATTTCAGATATAAAAAACATTAAATTTTTTTATTAATTTTTGTAACAAAAGATATAGTAAATACATATTTGGTTTTGTTTGAATAAAACTTTTTTATAAAGGTGAAATGTTCATTGTTTATAAAGGTAGCCTCCTAGGCGATGTTTACCATTAAAGGGCTAAAAAATGTGTTTACCATTCTAGGGTTAACAAAGGAAATAAAATCAAAACCGCAATAGAGAGACAAAGAACATACCGGCTTTGGTGTTCAAGAGGCTAATGAATTTTACAACTTTTGGTGGAAGGAGGGCCTTACACTGAATATTAACATAAAAGATGCTTACAAATGTCATAAAATTTTTTTTAGACTATCATTTCCAAATATAAACATAATAAAGTATGTATGTATGTGCCTTAGTGTGGTCCAAAAATGTTTTTTCTAAATAGAAAAAATTTATATTTTTTTATTAAAAAAAAAATTATTTAGAACCGCCTCAAAGCCCATGAATAAACAATTGCTTATTATACCATTTTTAATACTAACGATTTTGTATGGGTGCCGCCATTTCAATTTTTGGGTTTTTAGGGACCAATAAAAAAGAGTTAGTATTAAAAAATGGGTAAAGTTATTGGAAGTCTCCTAAAGAGAAACACAGTTTACCGATCGAAAAATATTGATTTTCTCGAATTCTATACCATTTCTACGAAAAAGTGTTTTACCCAATATAAAATACTTGGAAAACTTCATGGACTTTGAGGCAGTTCTAAATATAATAATTTTTTTTTCAAACAAAAAATCCGGGTATTTTTTCCATTTACATAGAAGAATACTAAACATTTTCCTCCCGACCACCCTAATGTACATGCATTTGGAAAATTATAAACTAATATACTTTATTAGTGCCTAAATTATCCTAAAAGCATTGATATGTTTAAGTAATTTGAGTGCAGTTAGCAACACACACCGCACTGGCTACTCTCCATTGACTGCAAGCCTGTGAAACAAGAAGTTCAACCGTAACACACCTCTGCTTTTGATATCACTTGACGGATTGCGCATAACCGCACAACGGCTCTTCAACTCCACCCAAGCGAGCAACAGTTAGCAATGCAAACAGTGATTAATTTTGATTAAAGAGATTGTAAAAATGTTTTGGCATACAAGCTCAAGATTTATAAACGGTTGTATTTATTTATGCGAGGCCTTAACGTAATGTTAAATACTGAAATTTGTACTGAACCTATTTAAAGAATGCTAAATAGTTAGCTTTTCTTGTTAGAAGATTTATTTATTATATCATTTATGGAACTTTAACTTTGTTAATTTTTTTTTTTTTCTGGAAACTTTCCTCTCAAATAATTTGTTTTTTTTTTCGGCTGTGAAACCATTCACTGTGCGATGACAATTGCAATTTTTATAAACCGCAGCCTTTACCGCTTAGCTGAGTTCTGGTAAGTTGCAAACATACAGCGGCTCACAGAAGTTTGTTGTATTGATTTATTTTACGATATTCAAAATGATTTTCATGGTAAATTTTTGGTAAATTTTTATAAAAAGATAGCTTATTCTACTTACAAAAAAAAACAGGGAAATTAGACTTACAAACTTTGAACAAAATTAAAGAAAATTCAGCAAATTTTTTTTCAAAATTTCAAACTCCTTAAACAGACATTGGAAAAATCGAGTATGCAGTTTTGAATTTTTATAAATTTTTGCTGGCGTTATATGGAAGAAAATGCTCAACATCGTCTGAAAAAATATCAAAAATCAGCGGAACTTTTTGGTAACTTTTATACTAAAATTTTTTGTACTAAAATTTAATGGAAATTGAAATTTTCATGAAAGATTGAAATTTTTCTTCAAAGATTAAAATTTTCATCTACATGGTTTTCATTGTGGTAAGAACTATGTTTTTATAAACAATTTTAGAAAAAAATTTAGCGTGAAAAAACATTTTGAATATTTAAAAAAAAACCCATGCAAAATACTTTTGTGAGTCACTGTTCATAAAAACTTGTACATAAATAAAGGCATTGTAAATAATTCGTTTCGTTTTTTCGTTGTTTGGTGTCTTTTGTATTTTAATGCTATATTTCAGAGATTTCAGAAACTAAATTGTGCAATTTTTTATTTATTTTTTTTGTAGCTGCAACTAAGCCCACAAACCGCCTCAGCAGCAAGTATCAACGGCAACTACAGAGCTGCAAGTAGATTACAAATTATTGCTTAGATTTAGTTTTGCCCAACTTGCAACAAACTGCTTTATACCCAATTCTGTTACTATGATCCGCCCGCTGCCGAGTGTCGCCAACGATTGATACGCGCCCAAAATCTGCTCATAATTACTGTGATTAAGATAATACTCGTACTGTATTGACACACCGACAACCAAAAAAAAAAAAAAGAAAAACTCGAAATAACTTCCAGTACATTCGAAAATATGCGCAAGTATTTTAGTTAAGTATGTAGTACAAATATGCATTGGATTTTCTATGCGAATGTGACTGCCTATTGGAATTCGATTTATGGTTACAGTTCAGTGCTTAAGAATTTTCACTTTTACTTAATAAGTAATTCAACTAAAGAGAATATAAATAGGTACTTACTAATTTTTTATGTATTCTCAAACATATGTAAATGTATGTGTATGTTCGTACTCTAATTGCAATGAAATCGAATTTGAATTTGAGTGTAAAACTCACCTCTCACTCAGGTGTAAATTCACACCTAGTTTCAATGTTGGCTGTTAAGGTAAGCGCATTGGCTACCTAAAATAGTTCGCACATACCCTGAATGGTGCACACGACATGCTAACCATATATATATTTTTTTTTTAACTAATAAATTTTAAAAGTATGTACAATGCCGTTAAAAGAGTCTTTGTTGCTTTTTGCAACTCGCTTACTATTCGTGTTCTTGGTGGACTGCACGCAAGCTCAAAACGATGGCTAATGAAAAAGTTAACACGCTGTAGTGGCAGCTAAATTAGTCATAAGTACAAATATATACATACATATGTACACCTAAATGTGTTCGAATAGTCTCTTTGGTTGTCGATATTTGCTTCATTGATTTCAATAATTATTGCATTCTGCGTTTTTAGTTTTTTTTCAGTTTTGACATTATAATGTATTTTTTGCTAATTAAACCGTCGATAAAGTTGCTGCCACTACGATACTTTCAAATCAAAGATTTTTGTATTTATGTATGTATGAACAATTTTCTGAGTTCTCAAGATTTGTGAGTCTTTCTTTCGTCATAAATATTATTCTGAGACCAATCAATCAGACTGACTCATTTCAAACTCCTTTGATGTCATAAATTCTGAGTTGAACAAATGTAACAAAGTTCACATAGAAGTAAAAGTTCATTAATAATCAAAATTATAAAGAATATTTGTTTTTAAGACTCAGAAAGCGTCATATTTCAGACTCTAATAGGACTCTTAACGTGGATTCATGTTGGCGTGCCCTTCTAAGAAGAGAAATATATACGTATGTCCTTTTCTGACTTTTTTGTGCTCGTAATGAGGGTTACACTTTTACACCCAAATTAACTTTCTCTCAAAGTTTACACTGCTGGCAAATGTAAATAAGGATTAAAATTTAAAAACTAATTAATACAACCAAAGTAAAATCTGTGGAAAATTACCAATAAAATACTTTTTTTTCGCAAAATCTATAACGGACCCTTTTATTTCTCAAAAACCTGGGTAACAGTTATTCGCCGCCACGCTGTAAATATATTTCTATATCTGTCATTTATTCGTAAGTCAGAGAAAAGAATTCTCACGAGCAGAAGCCCTTACAATATCTTCATATTTTACATAAAATTCACATGATTATGGTGAACTAATATACAGAAATTTTATGCAGACTTAATAAAATCCATTTAATAGCATAAAGCATACAAATCGACAAGTTTTAAAAATTCGCCATAAAAACTAAGCAAATTCTCGTTTACATGGCTACACAAACTCTTTCCCACCCATTTATTAGTTGGAAACAACATCAAAAAAATATTGTTTATTAAGAAATAAAGGAAAAAAAACATATTTTAGTTTTCAGAAAGCTGTTAAGCACTCACAGCCACGCCAAGATGACCTTTTAGCCGTCCAGCAGCTGAAAAGTCGGTTAAATATTACATGGCAATGTTCATGGCTGGCGCATGTAGCACAAATTTATATACATATATACATACGCACACTCACACAAGCAGCATATAAGCCGACACACAGCATCGACACACTGACACACAGAGAACAACTAGCGCAACAACTCGTCAGTCGGCAACTATTTAATCCTCCCGCGTTGGTGCTGTCGAATGCAAACGGCTGCAGTCTATGCTGATGCTGCCAAAATTCGAAACAACAACAACACTGCTGGGAACGAATTGCATTGGTGCATCTTCAAGACGACGGCTGCACATTTTGTGGATTGCATAAGCCAGCCACAGTCAGCCCCGGCCATTTATTGCTGGCAATCGATTTGATATCCGTTTCTGAGAAACCCAAAATTCACTCAGCAAATTTCGTTTTGGCAATTCGAATACAATGCACGCATTTTTTGACTATTTTTTTATTTATTTTTTTTTTTTGTTTTCATTACTTTGCTGTGTTGCTCAGCGCGCAGTTACTTTCGCACACAAATCAGTGGTTGTTGCGTTTTTGTTTGCCAATTTGGCGTTTTTATGTTGAAGCATAAATTTGTAAATAAGCCACTAACAATTGTTGTTGTTTTTTGTTTTATAGTACATTGAAATAAATGCGAGTACTTGCTGGGGACTTTATTTGTTGTAGTTGTATCTGTTTTTTTTGCTTTAAAATTTCATCGAGTCGACAAATGTGAAACAAAGAGTAACTAAATTAACTGCAAATAATGCATGAATGCCAATACAATCATCACCCACTACTCCATTTCAACAAGCTTGTCACACACTACGATGCCATCTTTAGCGTATTAAACAATTCATTTAATTTAGTCAACATCTATCTCGCAGTTTAACTTCCTTATGGCAGACTTTTATGTTTGACACCTGACATAAATTTTCGATGCAGTGCGATGCGTCGACGAGACAATAGCGTAGCCGCGGCGATGGCTGGCTATGGCTTGTTGAGTTCGTTGCTTAAGTCTTTTGTTTCTGTTGCAGCTATTTTATGAATTGCTCTGTTAAGTTCATTTGAAGTTTGTGAGAGTATGAATTTTTGGCAAACTATTTTTTGATAAAAACGTAGGCTGCATTATTTTGTTTTTGTTTGTGTTTTCTCAAACTCGATTTATTTGCGAGCGCCGTTGCCGACAGAATGTGAAGGGAATGTTTAATGGTGAGGCTTTTGATGGGCATGTGAGATGCCGGAGACTTTCTAAAATAAAACAGATTTCCACAATTGTGTACTTATATAAATATGTATGTATGTTCTCCCATCAGTGGAAACAACTAAAAATAAATATATATGAAAAGAGATTGAAGTCGATTATTAAATACATTTATATATATTACCAATATTATGTCATTTTTAATTATTGGAAAGATTTTGAAATTAGGTTTTGGGGCTATCATGTAGCAAGTAAGTTAGTTAAACTGGTCATGAAGGGTCATTAGTTTGTTTCTCTAAGTTTTATTATCTCTTTTAAGTTATTAATTAAAGCTGCATACATGTTTCATAAGCACAAGCATATACCCTAAGCATATTTATGTACATAAAGATGTACAAAGTGCATAGCTATTAATCATTTCATGTTCATATGTAAACAATTTGTTAAAGTATAAAATAATATTAAAAAGAAAAATATTAAAAAAATTAAAAACTAAGGTGAGTAGCCGCAAGAGAAAATAATAGGTAAATTAATATATTTTAGTTTTATACTTCCCCAGTAGTAAATTTAATTTTAAATAATTATTTCTGTAGCTTTATACTTCGGCTTGCATCTTATTATGCCCATGTAGAGTGCCATGGTTTTGATTTTTATGACAAAAATTAATACAACCTACCTATTAGTATTGCGCTCTAATCTTTAGTTTTTAATTACCGAGTTAGCACTATTCAACAAAATCTAAATTTTTTT
>NW_023458566.1:4795766-4800901 GCF_013731165.1 Rhagoletis pomonella | reverse complement strand
CATTAGCTGCATCAGCAACGCCACATTGCATAGCTAGGCGCTTAAAATTTTGTGGTAATGGGAAAATTTGCTGATTGCCTTTGGCCGCTGGCGAAATTTTGCAATACCTACTCGCAGCACCGCACAATGTTAATTTATTATTGCTTAGCGCGCGCACGTCTCATCGCCAGCATGAAGAGTCGGATGGGTGCCCATCAATTGCTTTACTGCTACTTGTACTAAACTGATAAACACTTACATTTAGTTTAAGCAGGTTCAAATGTGAAGCAAATGTATGAGTAATTCGCATGTATAGCACAGTGTATGTTAATGTATATGCTGCATATGCATGCGCATGTACATTAAGCTGGATCACCGAAAAAGTACCGGTTTTTCCACGGGAACTATAAGATTTTTTATATTTTAAGAATTCTGCCTAAATATTTTGGAAAATATTAAAGACTTAGGTGAACTGAACGAATGCTAATATTAAAAAAAAGTTGGTGTATAGACCTTTTAAGTTTAAACTCTTCTATGGTCGGAGGTAATTTTTTAGAACAACCATTTTAAAAATCTGAATTTATTTACTTTTAGCAAACAAGATTTTTTGAGGTTTTTCAAAAGGAACTGGCTCACGTAGATCTTAATATTTTTCCGAAATATTTTGACGGAAGTCTTAAAATATAATAAATTTTGCAACCGTGGTGGAAAAACTGCTCCGATTTTTTTTTTTTTTTGTATACGGAGTGATGCACCCTAATGTACATATATAAATATATGTGTATACTCAGCTATGCGCTACGCAATGTTGTAATAACAATTGGTTTAAAGACTGTTTATGGTGCAAATAAACCTACCAGCAGCAGCCGCAATCGGCACACTGCAAGATGGAAGCAAGTTTTCAGTTCATTCAAAGAGTTTGCGTGAATATCGCATGCAAGAATTTTAATAGCATGCGATTTAAGCTAAATACTTACACAAAATGCATACGCCTCGAAGTATGCTATGTTTTGTAAACCAATTGCCTTTGCAGAAAAACAGACATGAGAAAGATGTACTAAACAATTTGAAGCATACTTCGCGGCTAATAGTGAATATTTAAATGATCTACACTTGATATCTGAGCTTTGCGAAAAAAATATTTTTTTTTTAATTTAATTGATATTTAAAAAGTTTAAGAAAGCAATATCTGGTTTATTCTTGCTATGGTGATTTGCAATAATCTCTGAAGACGACCGAGCTGTGAGCAGTCACATCTAAATATCGTTAGTTAAGTATGGAAAGGACGTCGCAGAAATTCAAAAAAGCCACAACTAACTAAAATTTTGTATTGCATAAAACTATGTGGGGACTGATAATTCGATGAAATGCATAATAATCAATCAAAAACTTAATTTTGGATTTTTAGTTAGTTACGGCTTTTTACATTTCAGCGACGATGTGTGTTACGCCCTTTCAATACTATAGCAACGATATATATGTATGTTTAATTCATTATATGCAACTTACGGCTTAGACCACATTATATACAGTGAGTTACAGTGAAAGTGAACCACCACTTAACTTCAAAACATTTAATAAAATAATTTAGCAGAAATTTTATGACACACCTAATTTCTTGCTTATTTAGTTTGTATTGTTCGCCATACTTTCATTAAACGGTACATTTTGTCGCTGCTTTCATTTGGCTTTAGAAAAAGTAAGAAAAACAAAAACAAACATGTAAGCACGCGTCACAATGAAAGTGAGCCACTTAGAGGCCTATTCTGCGTTGGTAACAAACATTTTACAAATAAAGTTGCCGCCAAATTTTTAAACTCTTTTCGTGTTCTGACACTCTTGTAGCAATACCAGAATTATGGAATACCAGAATTTCCAAAAATCTTCATAGCTGGATTGCTGATATTTTGACTGCATTACCGTTAAGTGGTAACATTATTTAGTGGTAACATTTTCCAGTTACAAAATCAACGGTAACGTTCAGAATAGACCTTTTTAATGTGGTTCTGCTTAAAATAACGCTAAACCGTATTTTGAAATATAAATTTTTGTTCGCTATTTTTTTTAGTTGAGTATTAAGCCTTCAGGAAAACCGCGAACTAGTGAATCAAGTTTCTAGTTCCGTACTAGCTCTTTATCGCCAAAACGAACTAGTTCAAAAGCAGCGAATGAACTATTTTGTTTCACTTTTTTAAACTAAATATCGCTAGCTAAGAATGAAAACTTGCTGCTGAGTCCACTTTTTCTACAAATTATATTTTGAAGAAGCAAGAAAAATTCAAAAGTGATCGTTTTTCAAAATATTGAACTATATTTTTTAATTTCTAACCGTTTCTGTTCAGTTGTCCAGGTTCGCAGAAAGGGGCACCCCGCAAGGGGGAGTCCTATCCCCTCTTTTATGGGTCGCAGCGGTAAACACACTGCTGTGTGGCATGGAAGGGGGTGGCTGTAAGGTTATCGCGTATGCGGATGATCTTGCACTAAAAGTAAGTGGTAAATTTCCGCAGACCCTGTATGATATTATTATATTAGGTAAAACTGAAGGAAGTCGAGAGGTGGACAAAAAAATAACGAGTTAGGTGTGAACCCAGCAAAACAGAACTTGTACTGTTCACAAGAAAGTACAATATGGAATATACGGAGAATAGAGGCGATATGTCGCTGGCCATTGGCCTGCTCACAGGACATTATCTGATAGGAAGGCATGCATAACGCCTGCAGGAGCTGCCATGACGAAGAAGAGTCTGAATCAATCAGGCACTTATTCTGCGATTGCCTAGCACTAGGCAGGAAAAGACGGAAATTCCTAGGTATAGGTTTTCTAGACGATCTAAGCGCAACTGCTAAATTTGTTATATGGCAGTTGCTAAGGTTCAAGGTGTAGTGGTTTTAAATCGATGTAGTATCACAATGGGCCCTGATCGGGCCTAAATGTGCCAGTGTCCTCTAGGCCTGGCAGCCACTTCAACCTAACCTAACCAAAAGTTTCATAAGAAAAAATATCTAAGCTGAAGAATTTATAACTAGTTTGGAACTATCGAAAAGGGATGCAGCGGGGGAGCTTGTTTACTTTACATAGATATGTGTTTGGCGGGTTTCGCGGTCAAATACGCCATCATTCTACACTTCACAGATGCTTTTTCATAGTTTGGTAATACAAAACACAAATGTTTACATTTCTTACAAATTTGGTTTCAAATTGAAAACACATTTCTTTGAAAGTAATTCAAAATGGCACACATGGAAAAACCAAAAAGACTAAAAAAAAAGAACATGATACTTTATTTGTCTGTCAATTTTTGAACTATAGAATTTAGGACTGCTTCGGAACTATCGAATAAGATATGCGGCGGGGTGCAAATGACATTTCGTCGTGGTCCTAAATTCTCTAGTACAGAACCAGTTCGACAATAAAGCGTTTCCAGAGCAATCAATGCGTATTTTTTATCAAAAAATTTACTCTGAAATGTAGATTCTAAATACTGTTAGTAAAGAAAAAACATTTCTAGCAAAAGATATGTGACGTTTTTTAGGTTCTACTTGCAGATGAGAGTAACGAAATTTAAATTACATAGCGCTTCAGTTGCGAAATTTTACAGCATTTTCTTTTCCACCAAAAAATAAGACCTTCTTCATTGCCCGCTTCGCACAAACAGTAAGAAGAGGGCAACGTGAAGGCAACATTTTTTGTAGCACTGGAAACCTTTAGTAGATTCCTAGCATTATAAATTTCCATCGTATAGACATTTTACCAAGACTATAGTGCAAAACATAAATCTTACGTCGCTACCTTGAGGTGTCAAGGGTGTCAAGTCAACTTTTTCAAAATTTACTTTCTGATGCAGAATTACAATATGCGAAACTGCATTGATTTTTTGTTTCATCTGAGCAATTTCGAAAAATGGACTTGGCACCTTTTCACCTTTAAATATGTGATCGTATGTATGTATTTTATTTCCTCCTTCCATTTTTCCAATATACACGGACATCTGAAACTTTCCAAGATTTTATCAGAGAATGACTTTGAACCCATTCTTCATCATCCGACTAAGTCAGCAGCTAAGTTCACCTTGACGAGGCAGGTTTTTTGCCACTGAGACGGAGAAACCATAAATATGACTTGTAGGAGAATGTTAAGTAATTACTTTCAGTCAAGAACAATATTGCAATGTATTCATTTAAGTTGTTCAGTCACTAATTAAAAATGAATTACATGGGTTTTCATAAGAAAATTTTCAGTTAAAACATAAAAGGGAAATCACTGTCGAAAATTCCGTAAGCCACTTTACTAACCCAATTTGCATATGAAATTCTTCTGACGTAGTGCAAATTATTTCCGTTGTCGCAAGAAATAAAATGTTGTAAGCAAAGCACAATTACAGCTATTAACAAAACGGAATTAACACTGTTCGTCATTTCTAAGAAATATTCATTGCCAATATACATATGTATGTACGTATGTTTGTATGTATGAACGTATGTAGGTACATTAGACTGCATCACTCCCCATACAAAAAAAAAATCAGTACTGTTTTTCCATCGTAATTGTAAAATCTATTATATTTTAAGACGTCCACCAAAATATTTCGGAAAAATATTAAGATTTACGTGAGCTGGACCGATTTGAAAATACCTCCAAAAATGTAGTTTTTTATGAATAAAAATATTTTCTTAAAGATGGTTTTTGAAAAAATTCCCTCAAATGACAAAACTTAAGCTTAAAAACTTTGCATAAAAATATTTTAAAAGAATTTAAACAAATTTTGAACGGAATCGTAATAACTTTTTTCAAAGATTAGTATAAGAAAAACTTGAATAACTGAACCTAAGATCTTCCAATTTTCTCACTCTTTTTATTTCCTTGCATAAACTAATTCAAAGGATGAAAAAATGAGTCATTCGTCAAGTTGAACTAAGATGTGTTGGTATTTGAAAAAAAAAAGTTGGGACACAAATGACTTTTTTTTTGCACATAAAAAAAAAAACGTGGGAAAATACCTTTCTACCGAGATCCCATAAGTGTAAATCAGAATAGTTTTGGCCCAGTTGTTTAAGTTTTTCGTAAATCAATCTTTGAAAAAAGTAAAAAAAAACACAGCATCAAAAATCTCATTATTACGATTCCATTGAAAAGACTTTTAAATATTTTTATGCAG
>NW_023458566.1:4789763-4795666 GCF_013731165.1 Rhagoletis pomonella | reverse complement strand
TCATTATTACGATTCCATTGAAAAGACTTTTAAATATTTTTATGCAGGTTTTTTAAGCCTAATCTGTTTTGTCATCTGAGGGGACTTTTTTCAAAAAGTTCTTTAAGAAACTATTTTGATTCGTAAAAAACTCCATTTTTGGAGGTATTTTCAAATCGGTCCAGCTTACGTAAATCTTAATATTTTTTTTTAAATATTTTGGTGGACGTTTTAAAAAATAATAGATTTTATAGTTCCAATGGAAAAACAGTACCGATTTTTTTTTCATATGGGGAGCGATGCAGTCTAATGTACATACATGAATGTACTTATTTATTGTATCTATGAAAACTGAAGTCAAGTTTTCTCCCAATGAGTTGTACTACATACACACTCATACGAATATTATTGCACGTACGAATATATAAAATGATAAACTAAAAAAAATTCCAAAATAAAATCATAAAAAGCGTATACAAAAAATCACAATAGAAGGTAATTCAAAGTTTATAAAAAATACTTAATTGCACTTTTCAAAACAAAGTGGCAGTCGCATGGTGCGTTTAGCGGAAGAGGGCGTTTAGTCTGCCGACTAAAGTGGCGGACAAAAAAATTTTATAGCATTTTTTTTTTTTTGCAAAATAATAAACTTAGATCTGGCGCGTATTTTACATACCTACATACATACATATAAAGGCATACATACATTCATAAACTCTAAGTGTGTATGCATGTATATTTCTGAGTCACATATTCGTCGAAAGGCTAACCGCTGTGAGTTTACACTCCATACAAATTAGCTTGCTAAGCAGTAGTGCAGTTTTGTTTGTTTGTTTATTTGTTTTACGAGTAGTGCGAATGTTTGTACGTGCACTTCCTTTTCTATTTATACATAAAACATTGAAAAAATACGGCCAATGTTTATAAATAAATTAAATTATTTAATTTGTTAGCTCTTCAAACGCGTGTTGCATTTCAATTTCTGAAATCGAATATCTGCAGCTTTGATAAGTGAGCGAAAATCCGGCAGCAATTTCGTCTAGAAATGGATTGCAAATGTATTTGTATATATGTATGTATGCATGTATATAGGAAAATAATGTATGTGTACTCACTATTTGACAATTTGAGCGATTACTCGCATTCGCGTGTGCAAAAATATGATCTGAAAGGCGCCACAACTGTCATAACCAGTTAGTAGCTGGCTATAAATAACGGGTAATTGCGTAGGAAAGCAAAACAAAATAAATGTAAAATTGAAAGAAAGAAAAAAAAGTAAGTGCGCCTGGGCCACACTGGAGAAGTGAAACTTAAAAATTATCATTAAAGTAAAAATAGCCCTTTTGGAACGAGTACCAGTTTTAAAACAATATTATACATTTTTGTAAAAAAAAAAGAATTAAGCCGCCCTGCGAACACTCGTGAGTGCGGTTTTCCTGCAACAGGAATTTTCAAAATTTTCAAATTACTTAATTTTCAATTTTTCCTTTTTGTTGTATTTTCGAATTTTCACTATTTTATACATGATACAAAAAAGAAGGTAGTTTCAATAAACAACTTTTTGATTAAAAAGCAGATTTTTGACAATTGCTCAATTGTGAAAAAATTCGAAGCGGCATTACCCAATTGTAAGTTTTTTGGTGTGGGACATTTTATATTCTAAATTTGGGATTATAAAGTAAATAGTTGTATTAATATATACCTTTTAAAACTAATCAATATCTTATTTTGAAAACGTTTAAATTTTACGCCACACCTTCTGGAAAGTAACATGATCACAGGGTGTATCCCGAAAACCATTTTAAGCTAAACCTTCAGGGATTATATTCTTGCCAAGACCCACAGGCATAAGCCGAAATTGCGTCGCAAGTTTTATGATCGGCTTGGGTAAGGTTTAACCACTTAACCCCCCTTTGTTTTCTTCGCTACTGAATTCTATAAACTGTCAGCTTTCACACAATTTAAAATATACATGTGTATTTAAAAATGTCATGAAAATTGTGTTGCTAGCTTCATGTTGCAAAATGTTTCAAGGAAATGTTGTGGAATTTCACACTTATTTCTTGTTTATTTCTTATTATGCTATGCTTAAGAACAAAATATTTTTAAATCGACAAAACATTAATAAGAAAATTTGAAGGATTTTAGATATTGGGTATGGTAGCACGAAATGTCACAATCTGCTTAATTGTCAGGTTGTTAATATGGCGACGAAAAAGTGACAATGGAACTACCTTGTTTTTTGTATCATGATTTTATATAGTTGAAAGTCACGGCAAGTTTGAATATTTTCTCAGGTTTAGAAAATAACCGAAATTCCAAAATTTTGAATTTTATGAAATTATTAAATTTCTAGAGATTTCTTACATTTTTAGGATAATTTCCAAAATTTTACAATCTATCGAGCTCTGGGAGATTCTAGAAATTTTGGTAAAATGAGAGTATTTGGAAATGTACAAAATTATTGAGATTTTAGACATTTTTATATTTTCCAAAATTTTGAGAATTTTAGTTATTCTGAAATCCATCCTAAAATTTAAAGATGTGAAACATCACAAATTGTTGAAAAATTCTTATGTTCATGGTACTTGTGTATAAAACCTAGAAAATTCTTCGATTTCTAAAATATATTAACGTTTTTGGAAAATTCCAAAAACTGTCCACTTTTCTGAACATTTATGTTGTGCTTTGTCTACTTCATACATACTATTTTAGTATGTTATTCACGATATATGATGAAGAAATATTTCCTCCCCCAAGAATTGCTGCTGGGTCCGCCCCGGGGACATACATACATCTGCTTTTGCTTAAGGTTATATTTTTTGTCTTTTTTCTATCTAGATCCCTTCCTCTTCCCTGTTCGTTCTAATTACATTCATATTATTCTGTTTTCCTTTAGATATCTTTAGTTTTATCTTTATACTCTACACCCAGAAAAAATTCAGCTAAATATATTTATCTCAACACCTGATTTAGTTATAGTTACATTATTTGGTTATAGTTACCAAATCATGTGTTGAGAGAAATATTTGTAGCTGCCTTTTTTCTGGGTGTATCGATAACAAAACCGATAGTAACATCATCAAAATATCGATAACAAAACCGATAACTATATTTATAACAAGATCGATAAAAATATCGATAACAAATTCGATATCAAAATCGATAAGAAAAACAAAATTGTTAAAAATATCGATAGCAAAATCGATAAAAATATCGCTTATTATATCGATAAGCTCCGAAAATATCAATATCAAAATCGATATCAATATCGATATGAAAAACGATAAAAAATATCGATAACAAAATCGATAAAAATTTCGATAGCAAAATCGATAAAAATATCGATTAATATAGATAAGAAAAACGATGAAAAATATCGATAACAAAATCGATAAAAGTTTCGATAGCAAAACCGATAAAAATATCGATTGATATATGGATAAGTTCCGAGAATGCCGAAAATCTCGAAATATTTCCCAAATTGAGTCTCTGTGTCCCTAACTATATCCTTTTCTCTATAGTTACCTTTATTTTAATCTTTCTTCCTCTTCATCTTTACTTCTATCGGTATCCTCATCCTCATCTTTTTTTTTATATTCACCTTTGTTTTTACTTTTATGTTTATAATTTTCTTCAGAATATGTAGATCCTGCATCTTCTCGTTCACCTTTGCCTTTATAAATATGAGTAAAGCGTTTAAATTTACCTTGGTCTTCATTTTTGCCTTTATTATTTCGCATCATTGTTTTTGTTTTTTTTTTTTACTTTTGCCTTTATCTTTTTCTTTATCTATGTATGTACTCACCTTAACTTTCATTCTTGTATTGGTCTTTTTCTAAATGTTATTTTTTAACCTTTTATTAGCAAGTTTTTGTTAAATTAATACAATATGCATACACTCAAGAAGCACTTTCTTCCGTCCCAACCATTTCCGTTACACCATTTCCGTTGTACCATTCCCATTGTTCCATTTCCTTTGCATCATTTCCGTGTGCCACTTCCGTTGAATTTGCCAATTTACTCCCAACCAACGAACTGCCGCTAAAGAAATTTCACTTCAATTAAATCAAATATACATAAGTTATTGACACATACATACATACATAAATGCATATATGTATCGTTCGTTTACTTGAAGAACATCATAACCGAAAAGTAATAAAAACTGAATAAGCCCGGGCCACATTAAGGAAGTGTATGTAATGTAAATTTGATAGGTGCAACAGAGACACAAGGACACCGCGATCTAGAAGATCTCATGTATCCCTATAATGGTTTCTAACCCTGACAGCCCAGGATGTTACCAACCTTCCTAATTAAAGCTTAAAGTTTCTTGGTAGACGAATTCTTGACCTGATGAAGGACTGAAGTATTGCCGCATAGTCTGACTAATGCTGGACAATCACACATACATAATGTGCTCCAACGTTTTCTGGTCTTCAAAATAAACTCGGCAAACAAAACGGTTTCGGTTCCACAATCACAGACGATGAGAATTCCATTATCAGTTCCTTACTCTTAAGAGTTGGTGAGTGTCAAATGCCTCAATGGTGAGCATGAAGGGGCTCAGTAAATTATGGCCACATGTATTTAGACCGCGGGCATAACTCATTTTGGAAACTGAAATTAGGCTGCGCTGAAAAAATTAAATTAGTCCGCCGAAGAAATAACAATGCGGCCCTAATTCTCGCAGTCTTAATTCCATCTACCGCCTTGAGCTGATCGTCCTATTGGATAGGGCCCTTATGGCCGCCCAACTGTCTGAAAAGATAACTAAAAATACGCCTTTTAAACCCGTTTCAATGTTCAGTCTGGCACAAACTGGGATTCATGATCGACCAAAAAAAAACTTGGACAAGCTCACACGGACCGGGTGGCTTTACTAACAGTTTTGGCTGGATGATAATTCCAACTTGGTCTCTTATCTAGGGTAACCCCAATATAATTGACTTCGTCCGAGTATTCAAGAACAATTTCACCAAGGGTAACCGAACTAAGGTTCGGTTTGTACGTTTTGTAAACGATACCAGAATAGCCTTATGCGGGTTTATAATGAAGCGCTCATTGACACACCAGTTTGATACTACGCGCAGTGCTGCACTCATAAAGTCTGATACAGTCCTGCCGAATTTTCCTCTCACAATAATTGCCAGGTCGTCCCTATGCCAAACAGCATCGTTAACACTTTCCAGTAGTTTGGTTAAGGGGAAAAAGATTAATTCCCTGTGGGCACCTATGGCTCTGATGTTCAAGGAAGTGAAACTTTTTGCGTTTCATTTCGGGCTTAGGCTTTGTCCTTCGTCTTTTACTTTTGTTGGTGTGGTTTATCTATAACTTTCTCTAAAACTCTTAGGTTTGCGGTGTTCGATAGTTAGATGGATTTTCATGGCTTGTTTATGCTACCAGGTAGAAGTCCCTGATCTTAAGCTTCTTTGTTTCTCTTTTTAGTTGGCGTCTTTTCTTTCGATTGAAAAGTAGTAGCCTCTATTTTTCATGCTGTCTTGTTATAATCCCTAATTGGCTCCCGGTACCTCGTTCTTATATTTCGTCCTTTTTGTCCTATTTATGTAGCTTTATTGACACGCGCAGTTAAATATGTAAACGCTCCGTTTTTCAACTGGGTCTTTCCTCCAACATTATTCCTTTTTTTAATACCATGTCTTTCCCGTGCAATCTGACTAAAAATTTTCAAAGTCGTATTTCTCTAATTTTTAATTTTTTGAAATAAGACTTTTTCAGCAAACAAGCGTTATACGCAATTCTAAAATTATATAGCAAGCTAAAAATTAAATAGAAGTTTTTTTTAATTTTTATTTACTAACCATCCAAAACTCAAATGCTTGGTTACCTGCCTTAATTGACGTTTTTCTTTTGCTTAGATACTTTTTAAAAATTTTGCGCTCCACACCTTTCCCCTATTT
>NW_023458566.1:4783898-4789663 GCF_013731165.1 Rhagoletis pomonella | reverse complement strand
AAATAGGGGAAAGGTGTGGAGCGCAAAATTTTTAAAAAGTATCTAAGGAAAAAAAAAACGTCAATTAAGGCAGGTAACCAAGCATTTGAGTTTTGGATGGTTAGTAAATAAAAATTAAAAAAAAAACTTCTATTTAATTTTTAGCTTACTATATAAGTTTAGAATTGCGTATAACGCTTGTTTGCTGAAAAAGTCTTATTTCAAAAAATTAAAAATTAGAGAAATACGACTTTGAAAATTTTTAGTCAGATTGCACGGGAAAGACATGGTATTCAAACAAGGAATAATGTGGGAGGAAAGACCCAGTTGAAAACCGGGGCATTCAATAATTAAACTTCGAGTGTCAATAAAGCTACATAAATAGGACAAACAGGATGAAATATAAGAACGAGGCACCGGGAGCCAATTAGGGATTATAACAAGAAAAATAGATGGTACTACATAATCGAACGTAAATCAAATGAACGAAAATAATGGCGCACCAATGAAGATTGGAAAAACAGTAAGACTACTCCACGAACAGCGTAAAGAACAAAGATCAAATATATTACATAAGAAAACATGGAGATATATAAACAGAAGACATTCAAAGGACAAATAATAAAGGAGCAAATAAATACTCTATCGGATTTTTATGTATTTGCACTAAAGCTGTACGGTAACAGGATCGACAAAAAAAGCATTAAGGATGGACAAACGAAAGAAAAGACGCCAGCTAAAAAGAAAAACAAAGAAGCTTAAAACCAGGGACTTCTACCTGGTCAATTATAGTTTGGTTACCCTAGATAAGAGACCAAGTTGGAATTCTCAGGCAACCAAAACTGTTAGTAAAGCCACCCGGTCCACGTGGGCTTGTCAAGGTTTTTTCTGGTCGAATATGAATCCCAGTTTGTGCCACACTGAACATTGAAAAGGGCTTAAAAGGCGTTAGTTTAAATATCTTTTTAGACAGTTGGGCGGCCATAAGGGCCCTATCCAATAGGACGATCACCTCAAGGCGGTAGATGGAATTAAGACTGCGTGAATTAGGGCCGCAATGTTATTTATTCGGCGACCTAATTTAATTTTTTCAGCGCAGCCTAATTTCAGTTTTCAAAATGAGTTATGTCCGCGGTCTAAATACATGTGGCCATAATTTACTGAGCCCCTCCAGGCTCGCTATTGAGACCAATGACACTCTCCAACTCTTGAGAGTAAGGAACTTATAATGGAATTCTCATCGTCTGTGATTTCGGAACCGAAACCGTTTTGTTTGCCGAGTTTATTTTGAGGACCAGAAAACGTTGGAGCACATTATGTATGTGTGATTGTCCAGCATTAGTCAGACTATGACGGCAATACTTCAGTTCTTCAGCAGTCGATGCCCTTAAGGTCAAGAATTTGTCTACCAAGAAACTTTAAGCTTTAATTGGGAAGGTTGATGACATCCTGGGCCATTAGAGTTAGGAAATATTATAGGGATACATGAGATATTCTAGGTCGCGGTGTCCTTTTTTTCTGTTGCACCTATCAAATTTACATTACATTCACTTTCTTATTGTTGCCCGGGCTTATTCAGTTTTTATTACTTTTCGGTTATGATGTTCTTTAAGTAAACGAACGATACATATATGCATTTATGTATGTATGTATGTATCAATAACTTCTGTATATTTGATTTAATTGAAGTGAAATTTCTTTAGCGGCGGTTCGTTGGTTGGGAATAAATTGGCAATTCAATGGAAGTTGCCCACGGAAACGATGCAACGGAAGTTGCACACGGATACGGTTGGGGCTGAAACAAGTGCTTTCTTGTTATTAATTCAACAAAAACTTGCTAATAAAAGGTTAAGGAATAATCTTAGAAAAAGACAAATACAAGAATGAAAGTAAAGGTGAGTACATACATAGATAAAGAAAAGGATAAAGGCAAAGGTAAAAATAAAAACAAAAACAAAGATGCGAAAAGATAAAGGCTTAAATGAAGACCAAGGTAAATTTAAACACTTTACTTTTATAAGGGAAAAGGTGAAGATGAATATATGTAGCATATATGAAAATATGTAGATGAAGAAAATGATAAACATAAAAGTAAAGATAAAGATAGAGGAAGAAAGATTAAAATAAAGGTAATAATAGAGAAAATGATATAGATGGAGACACAGAGACTGAATTTGGGAATTATTTCGGTATTTTAGAGATGTTTGGCATTCTCGGAACTTATCGATATATTAATCGACATTTTTATCGGTTTTGCTATCGCAATTTTCATCGATTTTGTTATCGATATTTTTAATCGTGTTTCTTATCGATATAGTTATCGATTTTGATATCGATATTTTCGGAGCTTATCGATATAATAATCGATATTTTTATCGATTTTGCAATCGATATTTTTAACTATTTTGTTATTGATTTTGCTAACGACTTTGTTATCAATATTTTTATTGATCTTGTTATTGGTATTTTGATGGATTTTACTATCGATTTTGTTATCAATAGAGTATAGGGATAAAAATAAAAGTAAAGGAAAACAGAATAACATAAATGTAATTTGAACGAACAGGGTAGAAAAAGGGATCTAGATAGAAAAAAGACAAAAAATATAACCTTAAGCGAAAGCAGATGTATGTATGTACCATGTTATCGTGAATAACATACTAAAATAGTATGTATGAAGTAGACAAAGCACAAAATAAATGTTCAGAAAAGTGGACAGTTTTTGGAATTTTTCAATAACGTTAATATATTTTAGAAATCGAAGAATTTTCTAGGTTTTATACACAAGTACATAAGAATTTTTCGACAATTTGTGATGTTTCACATCTTTAAATTTTAGGATGGATTTCAGAATAACTATAATTCTCAAAATTTTGGAAAATATAAAAATGTCTTAAATCTCAATAATTTTGTACGTTTCAAAATATTCTCATTTTACCCAAATTACTAGAATCTCCTAGAGTTCGATAGTTTGTAAAATTTTGGAAATTATCCTAAAAATAAGAAATCTCAAGAAATTTAATAATTTCATAAAATTCAAATTGCTGTTATTTTCTCAATCTGCAAAAATATTCAAATATTCAGTACAAATTCGAAAATACAACAAAAAGGAAAAATTGAAAATTAAGTAATGTGAAAATTTTGAAAATTCAGTGAATTCGAAGAACTGATAGGCATTTTTCACCAGTGCGTTATAAATAATTGTATGATACAAATATAGCTTTTCAGAAAAATAACGAAATTGATCAATCATTGCGCAATTATGCGAACGCAGATACGGTCAATAATTGCGAAATTTTTTAAGTGCTCGCGATGTTGCAGGAAGACCGCACTCACGAGTGTTCACAGAGCGGTTTAATTCTTATTTTTTTATACCCGAAAGCACTTGTGCACAAGGGTATTATAACTTTGTTCACATAACGGTTGTTTGTAACAGGCAAAACGAATCGAGATAGATATAGACAAATGTATACATAAATGATCAGAATGAAAAGAGAAATCGATTAAGCGGTGACTGTCTGTCCGTCCGTCCGTCCGTCCGTCCGTCCGTCCGTCCGTCCGTCTGTCCGTCTGTGCACACGATAACTCGAGTAAAAATTGAGATATCTTAATGAAACTTGGTAAGTGAACTTCTTTTGGGCGTAGGACGGATGGTATTGAAAATGGGCGAAATCGGACAATAACCACGCCTACCTCCCATATAACGGTAATTTTCAGAAATACGAAAACAGCGATATTTTAGTAACTACTGAAGATAATTCACTCAAAATTGATATTTACAATGAGTTTCAGACGGAAAACATGAATATTATAAATTTTTGGAAAATGGGCGTAGCCACGCCCACTAATGGTTACATGTGTATATCTTGGTAACCGCTGCACCAATTTCTTCCAAACTTGGCACAGTTGTTGGCCTTAGCACAGCATATCAAATGACCGAAAATTTCTAAAATCGGACAATAACCACGCCCACATCCCATATAACGGTAATTTCGAGAAATACAAAATCTTCGATAAATCAGTAAATATTGAAGCTAATTTATTCAAAATTGATGGTTGCAACAATTCTTTGCCAAGAAATACGCTTATGACAAAATTTTGGAAAATGGGCGTAGCGCCGCCCACTTGTGATCACATATATGTATCTCGCTAACCGTTCTACCAATTTGTACCAAGCTCGGTATGGTTATTGTGCTTGCCACATAAAAGCAAAACGTTAAAAATTATTGAAATCGGACTAAAATTACGGCTTTTCATATAACGGTAAATTTTAGAAATGCTCGAAACGTCAATATTTCGAAATTTAAGGACGCTTATTTACTTAAAATGTATACACCCCGGCTTATCATGTAGCGGTAGCTTTTGGAAAGGTGGAAAACATATATTTAATACTTGCGCCGGGTATTTAATGTTCGGCTCCGCCCGAACTTAGACTTTCTTACTTGTTAAACTGGTAATCGTTCCAAAAGGGCTATTTTTACTTTAATTAAAATTTGTAAGTTTCACTTCTTCAGTGTGGCCCAGACGCACTTACTTTTTTTTTCTTTCTTCCAATTTTACATTTATTTTGTTTTGCTTTCCTACGCAATTACCCGTTATTTATTGCCAGCTACTAACTGGTTATGACAGTTGTGGCGCCTTTCAGATCATATTTTTGCACACGCGAATGCGAGTAATCGCTCAAATTGTCAAATAGTGAGTACACATACATTATTTTACTATATACATGCATACATACATATATACAAATACATGCATGCAATCCATTTCTAGAAGAACTTGCTGCCGGATTTTCGCTCACTTATCAAAGCTGCAGATATTCGATTTCAGAAATTGAAATGCAACACGCGTTTGAAGAGCTAACAAATTAAATAATTTAATTTATTTATAAACATTGGCCGTATTTTTTCAATGTTTTATGTATAAATAGAAAAGGAAGTGCACGTACAAACATTCGCACTACTCGTAAAACAAATAAACAAATAAACAAAACTGCACTACTGCTTTGCAAGCTAATTTGTATGTAGTGTGAACCCACAGCGGTTAGCCTTTCGACGAATATGTGACTCAGAAATATACATACATACATACTTAGAGTTTATGAATGTATGTATGTCTTTATATGTATGTATGTAGGTATGTAAAATACGCGCCACATCTAAGTTTATTATTTTGCAAAAAAATTGCTATAAAATTTTTTGTCCGCCACTTTGGTCGGCAGACTAAACGCCCTCTTCCGATAAACGCACCATGCGACTGGCACTTTGTTTTGAAAAGTGCAATTAAGTATTTTTTATAAACTTTGAATTACCTTCTATTGTGATTTTTTGTATACGCTTTTTATGATTTTATTTTGGAATTTTTTTTAGTTTATCATTTTATATATTCGTACGTGCAATAATATTCGTATGAGTGTGTATGTAGTACAACTCATTGGGAGAAAACTTGACTTCAGTTTTTATAGATACAATAAATAAGTACATTCATGTATGTACATTAGACTGCATCGCTCCCCATATGAAAAAAAAATCGGTACTGTTTTACCATTGGAATTATAAAATCTATTATTTTTTAAAACGTCCACCAAAATATTTAAAAAAAAAATATTAAGATTTACGTGAGCTGGACCGATTTGAAAATACCTCCAAAAATGGAGTTTTTTATGAATCAAAATAGTTTCTTAAAGAACTTTTTGAAAAAAGTCCCCACAGATGACAAAACAGATTAGGCTTAAAAAATCTGCATAAAAATATTTAAAAGTCTTTTCAATGGAATCGTAATAATGA
>NW_023458566.1:4782505-4783798 GCF_013731165.1 Rhagoletis pomonella | reverse complement strand
TCCACTCACGCACTAAATGCAACAACAAAATGCAGTGCAAGGAATTCTTGTTGGCTAATATTTTGTTGACGTTTTATTTTGTATTCATAACTACTTAGTCGCGTCGCCAAGTTAACAGCCGCGACGCGTCATTGGCTTTTACGCTTTCATACATACATACATACATACATAGTCGCCTAAAATATGAATCACGCATAGTTTCAGTGGAAAAAGTAAAGCTTACATTTTAGTCATGACCGTGAGCAAATTAACATCTTCCGCTGTTCATTGGTCATTTCCATTTGGTAGTCAATTTTGTAGTAAGAATTATTGTTAATGATTTTAAAACCAAGATATGGCTAGATACTCGTATACATATTTGTAAAAATCGTTAAAATGAAGAAGAAAGTCGTTTTTATGTGTTATTTTGCATATGTTTGTGTGCAGTTGCTTACATACATACAAACACGTGTACAGTATATTCAAAAGCGGATTTCCTATTAACAGTGCATTGCTCAGCTGGTTGGCCTTGCCGCAGGTTCGTTGACTGATTTTATCGCTTTCTTAGGTCAAGTCAGATTGTCATGTTTAATGAGGTTGATTTGAATCAGTGTGCTGCTTTTCGGACCGCTTATGTGTGGATATGCACCTGAAGATGATCATATAACATATACATATACATAAATAACTATATATAAGCACTTGCATAGTTATGTTAGTGCTGAAGCGATGTACAGGTACACGTAATTATTTTGACTGCCGGAATAAAAAAAAAACGGTTTAACAGAGAAAGTTATCGAAGGTTATATACGTAAGAGATGAGAAGCTTTTAGAGGGGATCAGTTCTGGTGTAAGTACTCAAAGCTGTTTTGAAGCTTGTAAGCTTACCGTTGTTGGTAAGGTGGACTGCCTTGCTTCTTTCGGCGAACCGAACTCTGGGCGATTAACTCTTTCAAACACTTCAAGTACCCTGGACCGGATGCCTTTATTCCTAAGGCGATAGTAAAACCCTGACTAAGCTTGGAGTCAGCTTATCTCCTACATGCTGTACGACAGAACTGTCACAGCGAAACAGCGAGCAGGGACACCCCGCAGGGAGACGTCCTTTCCCCCTTTCTCTGGATAGTCGTGATCAACAGGAAAGGAGAGGATGCCGGATTATTGTCGACGTGGACGACGGAGGAAAGTTCTTGGGAACTCTGTATGATATTATGCTAGCTGCGGAACGCGTACTATTTACCAGGAGATATAAAGTACCTCGATTCCATTAATAGGGGGTGTTTCACTGGTTCTCTCTGATATGGTCAAGTTCTT
>NW_023458566.1:4781003-4782405 GCF_013731165.1 Rhagoletis pomonella | reverse complement strand
ATTTTTTTGAGTCACTGTATTTGTCTATAATAACTCGAGTTTAAGTTTTTCAAATAACGAAGTTTCATTGTTGCCTTTAGTTTTATCACTTCCGCTTTTGGTTGAAGGAATCTGAGAATATGCCAATAATATGACTCAAATACCGTTAAAATATTCTTAAAAACAATTTCAATTCTTATTGAAACAACTAAAAAAATTAATTAAAATAAACTAAAAAACAACAAAACTATAGTTTTTATAAAAATAATTATAAAAAAGTTATTGGTAGATATTTCCCAGATTTGGTAGATTTTTTTCAAGTGGAAGGTAAATATTTTTTTTCGTCAGTGGCAACCCTGGTCATGACCATCAGCAAATTAACATCTTCCGCTGTTCATTGGTCATTTCCATTTGGTAGTCAATTTTGTAGTAAGAATTATTGTTAATGATTTTAAAACCAAGATATGGCTAGATACTCGTATACATATTTGTAAAAATCGTTAAAATGAAGAAGAAAGTCGTTTTTATGTGTTATTTTGCATATGTTTGTGTGCAGTTACTTATATACATACATACACGTGTACAGTATATTCAAAAGCGGATTTCCTATTAACAGTGCATTGCTCAGCTGGTTGGCCTTGCCGCAGGTTCGTTGACTGATTTTATCGCTTTCTTAGGTCAAGTCAGATTGTCATGTTTAATGAGGTTGATATGAATCAGTGTGCTGCTTTTCGGACCGCTTATGTGTATGCACCTGAAGATGTTCATATAACATATACATATACATAAATAAATTTATTATAAACACTTGCATAGTTATGTTAGTGCTGAAGCGATGTACAGGTACACGTAATTACTTTGACTGCCGGAATTAAAAAAAAAAAACGGTTTAACAGAGAAAGTTATCGAAGGTTATATACGTAAGAGATGAGAAGCTTTTAGAGGGAATCAGTTCTGGTGTAAGTACTCAAAGCTGTTTTGAAGCTTGTAAGCTTACCGTTGTTGGTAAGGTGGACTGCCTTGCTTCTTTCGGCGAACCGAACTCTGGGCGATTAACTCTTTCAAACACTTCAAGTACCCTGGACCGGATGCCTTTATTCCTAAGACGATAGTAAAACCCTGACTAAGCTTGGAGTCAGCTTATCTCCTACATGCTGCACCACAGAACTGTCACAGCGAAACAGCGAGCAGGAGCACTCTGCAGGGAGACGTCCTTTCCCCCTTTCTCTTGATAGTCGTGATGAACAGGAAAGGAGAGGATGCCGGATTATTGTCGACGTGGACGACGGAGAAAAGTTCTTGGGAACTCTGTACGATATTATGCTAGCTGCGGAACGCGTACTATTTACCAGGAGATATAAAGTACCCCGATTCCCTTAATAGGGGGTGTTTCACTGGTTCTCTCTGATATGGTCAAGTTCTT
>NW_023458566.1:4751110-4780903 GCF_013731165.1 Rhagoletis pomonella | reverse complement strand
CTTAGATACTTTTTAAAAATTTTGCGCTCCACACCTTTCCCCTATTTTTTTATTTGCTTTTATGTGCATACATACATATACATAGTATGTATTTGGTTAGCAACAACTTAACCGAAATTGCTTTTTTGAGAGTTCGCTTGTCAATTCATCAGCTGTTGCGGTGTCTTACTACCTGCAAGCAGCGTATCGAGGTCACTTAAGTATTTGTGTTTTATTATTACTTTTTATGTAGATACACATGCGGTTATTTAAATAGATATGGCAATTTTTTGTTTGTATTCTACCTTCTACTATTTATGTACATATATGATCTAATAAGTTTTCGAGTCTTTGCATTAAAGGGTATTTTATACTGGAACGGTGGCTTGCTTTGTGGTTTGAGTGAATTATTTTATATTATGTATTCATTTTAAAATATTAAAGAACAAAATAATATACGTATGTATGTATGTATGTTGGAACATATACATATTTAAGTTTGGAAGCTGGATAACCATTGACCAGCGTACGATTTTTTTATCGTCTTTAGGGCAAACGAGTAGTACATTATTTAAACATGCATCTCTAACTACGCCCACAATTTTTTTTTTTCATTTTGATCCACCGGAGCTGCTCAAAATCGACAGCGAAGAGCTGCAACATCCCATTAACTAACTTTTAAGAACAAATTTCTCTGATTAATAAATGCCCTAACCTTGGAATCTTAGTGTACTTTTCCCCACCCTACCGTTCCACAAATTATAAGATAAACCATCTTAATACCGATCACAGGGTACATAGTACCGACCGTACCAGATAGAAAACAGACGTATTTCAAAGAGAACTCCGCAATGGAGATGGCAAAGTTTCTTGTTATCAATCGGTTTTAGTGTCAAATAAGGAGAATATTAATTTTTATTCATATTCGGTAAGAATCAGTAACGTACCCTGCAGAAAAAAATTGTCAATTCATTAAAATAACCAACTTCTAGTTAGCTTTTTTGTGGTAGTTAGATAAATAACTAAGTTTTAATTAGCTATGACAAAACTAACTTTAAGTTAGTTGTAAAGTCGTGCAGGAGTCATGCAGACGTTATCGGAAGTTGGTTTTCTTTACAAGTTTCTATTTAAAACCCCTCAAACAAAAATTATTTTCTATGCACTTTTTTTTTGAACTTCGCAGATTCTTTTTTCGTATTCAGGACAAATAAAAAGAAGATCGAAATTTTATATTATCAGCAGCAGAATATCTAACCAAATATGAAATGTAATAAAATAAAATAGATAAATAAAAAATTAAAAAAACAAAAAAAATATTTTTTTTTTTTTTTATTGATATCTTTAGTTCAAAAGTAGTTAGCTTCAAGTTAGTTGACACGTAATGTAGAGGAAACCAAACACGTAATGCAGAGGAAGCCAAACAGCCAAAAAAAAATAGTCGAAAAAAGTTACCACTACGCGACTGAAAGTTAGTTAATAGTTAGCTACAAACTGATCCCATTTCCTGCAGGGTACGTACAGCTAAACCGATATTGTCAATAGCTTCATTTGGAGATTTTTTAATATATTTTTAATGACTCATGTGAATTTTCACTGTGTATGTGTTTACTTCGTATTATTTTAATAAAACAGAATGATACTACTACCAAGTACCTCAAGATTTTTTTTTGTTTTATTTTTTTTTTGATAATAATTTTCCATTGTAATTACTCGTTCAAAGTTTTATTTAATTGCTTACGCACATACATACATACAACATACATATGTACATACCTTCATACATAAATATGTACTTACGTAAGTAAATTGATTCCTTTTATTATCATTTATAAATAAACCGGATTTTACAAAAACAGTTTCCTGATGGCTCTGCAAAAAAGTCACGTTCATGGATCCACGTCTGGAACTTCGAAGTAAAAAGAAATTAAAAGCACGCCCATGAAAGTAGATTACGTATGGCTTGTCTTATCCAGCAAATGCAACACCACTTATGTATAAGATACTCAGAAAATCCTATCCAAATTTATTAAATATTAGCTGCTACTATTATTCTTTATTGCTATCCTAACTTATAGGGTAAGTTACTATATTTTTCCTTCTGTCACCTCAAGAAATTGACCTTCCAGGCGCTGGTGGATTTATATGTAATACCTTTTTTGTACGGGATGTGGCAGCGTATATTCTTCTTCTTCTTCATTGACAGTGTTACCGCCTAAGCGAGTCCCAAACAGCACGCCAGTCATTTCTCTTCAGTGCTAACTGAAGGCAAATTGGAAATGTCAAGTGAAGCCAAGTCCTTCTCCAAATGGTCTTTTCAACGCAGGCGGGAGACCTTCCTCTTCCTCTGTTAACAGCATGATGAACAGCGTTTAATGCTTTCACAGCTGGAGCGTCATTCGCACGACGTTACGTAGCCTGCGGAGCCGTTGAATTTTAGTTCGCTGCACTATGTCCATGTCGTTGTAAAGCTCATGCAGCTCATCATTAAATCGCCTCCGCCGTTATATGCCATCGCCAACGCGTAAAGGGCCGTCAATCTTTTACAGCAACTTTCTCTCTAAAACTCCAAGAGCCGCTTCATCAGATGCTTTCATTGTCCATGCCTCCGCGCCATTCACCAGCACGGGCTTGATGAGTGACTTATGATGAGTGTGATTTTTGTATGTCGAGAAAGGACTTTACTCCCGAATTGCCTACTCAGTCCAAAGTAGCACTTTTTGGCAATAAGAATTCTGCGTTGGATTTCGATGCTGACATTGTTATAGGTGTTAACGCTGGTTTCCAAGTAAACGACGTCGTCTACCTTTTCAAACTTGTAACTGTTAACAGAGACGTTGGTGCCTCTATCTGATTCTAATTCTGAGAAGGCAGAACCACGGTTGCCAACTTTTGCATTCTTGAAACCGAGACATCAATTTCAATTCTGTATTTTTGAAATTCTTCTATATAAAATAAGAAAACAATATAAGATTTCATAGATAAAAGCTTTCATAATACAAAAGTTCGATGTTAATACTTTTTAATAATTGAAAACATGATTTAAAGTTTAAATAAAAATCACACCAAATTATAAATTATAAATTTCTATATATATATATATATATATATATGCATTTGGCACAGGGAATTTTTCACAATGTATATATGTAACTATTTACTACAAAAACATGAAAATGTATCTAAACATCGCGCAAAACTCAGGAAAATTCAATAAATTTGCCTAAAAGTTGGCTTTGTTTTATAACAAAGTGCCAATTTGAAGTTGGTACAAAATCGCATTGATTTTTGCAGTTTCTTCCAAACGAAAAATTTTCGAACATACTTTGTGTACTCGTCTTGTTTAAGCAGCCACGGCTTGAATTCTTTGTTTAAAATCCAATCGTCACTAAAATGTTTGACTTTATTGTCGATTAAATAGCATATGTAAAATATACATATGTATATGAATGTATGTACATTAGGCTGGATCAATTTTGATTTTAATAAATCGCATGGTATTTCTTGATTCTGCAGATAAGTCAAAGAGATAGTATAGAAGAAACCATGGCTCGCAAATGACATCTGTTTTGTGAATTTTTAAATTAAAGGGTTAACAAACATTAAAAAGGAACGGTTTTTGTTATTTTAATTACAAAAACTCGATATGAAAGGATCTAGGACTCACCGTTGATTTTTGCCAACTTTTTTTGTGGACAGTGCCTCTTCACATACAATAATGACTTTTTTCCAACAAAAAAAAATTTGAAAAATCGACGTTAAATCTTAGCACTTTATTTTAATAAAATTGAATGTACATACCACGAAACTGTATACTCAAAACCTTCTAAAATGATTTAAATTTTTACAAAAGTTTGATATTTTTTTTAATATTGCACAAAGTTTGAAACTTATTTTATTTTTTTTTATAATATATCTTTTTTTACAAAAAAAAAATAACTAAAATTAAATAGTAAAAAAATATATTGTTAAAACTTGCCAATATGTGGTGAGTTTATAGTTTTGACACGGATTTTAGACGGTAAATATGGTAAATCAATCAAAAATTTTACACCCTTAAATATAGGCATTTTGTATCTATGTATTACATGTAACAAAAGGTGAGCATTAAACGAAAGGATAAAATTTTGAGATCAAGTAAATTTTCCTTTTAAAAATGCGCAGGCCAGAGACTCATTTCCGACTTATAGTTTCTTGTACATTTTCTCTTAGAATTATCTAGAGAAACCGAAAATATCATGCGATTCGTCGAAAAACTTTCGTCCGAACCAATTTGACCACCCTAATATACATATTTTAAAAGTTCTAATTTTTTACAATGAGATCTCTAAAATTTTTTCTTACCAAAATCCGGGAAATTTTGCGTCCCGGCATGTGTTGCACCAGGACCAGGACATAGCTCTAAAATCCGGTACTATCCCGCCGAAAACGGGACAGTTGGCAACCGTGGGCATACGCCAGCAATTGCATGCTTCTGTTTTATTAGATGCTTCTGTTAACAGAAAAGGTGAGAAGCTGTTTTAGAAATAAAATAATTATGTATTTATGTTTATTTTTATAAAAGTTCAAAAACATTTCGTTTCCGTCTTATTGAGAAACTGTTCTATATCTTTCGAATTAAATAAAAAAATTTGGATTTTTCATTACTATCTATGTTTTAAGAGTAAATGAACTTAAATATGAATCGAATTCGACCATCTTTTAGATTTATGATTATCTGGTAAAACCAGCACCTGCCTCGAGTTTCAATAAAATATGATAATATTTACAATTTCCATCCACAAGCGAAGGCAGTGCAATGACCTTTACCGTTTTACAAATTTCTTGATTGCTAAGTCCAAAATAGAACATACTGGGTGGTCCATATCGATGCCTGAGTGGAAGATCGACATATCTCGCCAGCCAATTCGAAAACGCCCTTTCTCAGAAAACTTTTCAAGAACGCCCTACTTCAGAATTTGATTGAAGAACGTCCTACTTCAGAATTTGATTGAAGAACGCCCTATCTCAGAATTCGGTTTAAGAACGCCCTATCTCAGCTGCCGATTCAAAAATGCATCATCTTAGCACATTTTCAATATATGTACTTTCAGCTGAGATAGGGCGTACGTTAGTCCCCTAGTTTCATGAGTAAATAGACTTTTTCGCGTGTTTGAAATTTTTTCGTGTCTGTCTCAACGGTGTTAATGGTTTATTCGAAAATGCAAGGATTTCCATTATTTATGGAACATGATTTCATTCATGTCGATATCTCCGCTGGCTTCGCAGTAACGCATCCTGTGAATGCAGTTTTCCAAGACCTTAGTGACGGTTTCTGGATCCATCCCAAGAGTGGCTTGCTCGACATTCATCTTAAAGCTTTTAATGGATAACATCGGTCTTTCACGACATCCTCACAACAAAAGCCTAAGGCGTTAAATCGCCGAGAAGGCTGAAACAAGATTACCGAACTTGGTGCGCAAAACATTGATTGTGGCATAGACTGTGTGCCATGACGCGTGATTCTGCTGTATCCATAAATCCTTTAAGTCCATGACTTCAATTTCCTGGCACAAAATATCGCTTATCGTGCCTCTGCAGCGGTCACCGTCAATTATGGCCTCGCTCCAAAACTCGCACCAAACTGTCACTCTCTGAGGCCTATCGACGATCATTTCCGATTATTTCGATACCCATATGTGGCAGTTTTGATTGTTAACAAAGCCGCCGGGATGAAAAAATCCTTTTTCTGTTTCGTTGTATTATTTCCCAACGTTGTTCAAGCGCAAAGCGATTCATTTCATGCCACGGAGATATGATACTGACTTTTTGTCAATATTTCCATTGGGAAAGAGCTGTCACTCCCAATATAACGTAGATTAAAAAAACACTGTATGGACCACCTTTTAAGCGAATTTTCAGCTAATTTGGAGCTCGATTACTATTTTTGCCGCAGCTTATATGGGGACGTCCCACTGTGAAAACACACCTCACGGGAAAGTTTTAGAGCTTGTGTAGGTCATAAATTTGCGTACATGATTTTAAATGTGAATCAATGCCTTGTTTTTTTTTTGTGTCACATCCTTCTCTAGCCAGAAAAACAAATCGCTAAAGCATTCTTCTTGCATTCATTTCAGTCAATGGAGTTCCAGAAACAAGCACACGTTTATTTAGGCAAAAAGGCATCGAAATTACTCAGTTTTTTCTTTGACGCTCGAAAAAATATACTATTTTTATAACTTTGGGAAGTTTTCAAATAAAATGTTCGTATCAAATGCAATGGACGTTGGCATCAAATACAACATATCTGTGAAGCTTCAAGAATGTGCCACCAAATTAAAAAAAATGGCAGCATGCAGAAAATCTGTCTCAACTATTTTGTAATTTTTTAAATTCAACGTTTTCCTCATGTTATTTAATAATTTAAGAAACTGCAAAATGTTAAAATTAAACGGACAAATGTTATTCTAGTGTGTCACCAAAAAATTACATTGACTAGAAGATAACTAAGATTTCAGAAACTAAGGGCCAGTTTTTCAGTGCACGGCCGTGGTTTAAACTAAGATTAGCCAATCAGATGTCAGCCAGCTGTTCAATTTGAACTCAGTTTACTTAATTTATGTTTAAACTGGCACTGAAAAACTGGCCCTTAATAACCTTTTTTTTTTAATGACATACTTGAAATGCGTTCTAAAATTATTATATAAATCAAGAAAGTTATATACTATATGAGCATAAGTAGTACTATGTAAAAATATGCCACGCAAGTATTTAATTACTTTAAAATTATATGACTTTTAAGTTAAGGCGGGCGAGTTAACGTGGTTGCTGTTTGTGTATGGTGCCACGAGGCGTATTTTTACTCTACTTATATATTTTTTACTATATATTTTTTAAGTTTCAATTTAAAAACAATTTCGCGATTGAATCTCATTAGTTAGGAATAACGGAAGAAAATGCATTGTCTAAGATAAGTGTGCCACCATTTTTGACCAAAAACATGTGTTTGTCGAAAAATTTTATAATCCTGAGATTTGCTCATATATGTATCTCCTCAGTACTGATCTCCTTGTTTGGAGTTGCAACATGAATTCGGTGGCGATTAAAGAATATTTTCTTCTTCTTATTTGACGATTAAAGAACACATTCAACAAAATCCACCGATATTAAAAATCTCCAAGTCTTAGTCGTTTTGAAGCACGTATAACATACACATTGTAGCACGTTCACACATCCACATTACATTATACGATTCCTCTTACTCGTTGGTATTTTTAATCATCTTTTGCACTGCTTGAAATTTAACTTTCAAAACTAAATACATACATACATATGTACGTACATATGTAGAGTCTCACTGAAAGTAAGTATAATCAAAAACAAAAAAAAAAGTTTTCACGAAACATTTTACTCACTTTGTGGCCATGCAAGCCGATTAACTCACTATTTTGTTTATTATTTCCATGTATTTATTTGCTAATAGCTCTATGTGTGTATGTGTATGTGGGATTTAACGGTTTGGCATATCTTATTTTAATACACTTTCATGTTGCAATATTTCCTGTTTTACCTAACCTCTTTTAGGCTATGTCTGATTTTCTATGAATGCATACAGACAAAGCCTAGTAGAGGCTAGATTCAGTCCAAGAATGATTTAAAGTTGTATCCATCGGCGCATCGGCGTTGAGGCTGAAAAAAAAACACTTTCCTCCATACTTTAAAATGTCAACAGATACGAAAACGCGTACACAAATATACATAAAAACATGTAAGTACAAACATATGGGCACACTGGCTTATCAACTTCAGCCTTACCCGGTCACGCACTTAACACGTTACAGTAACAAAAATTGGCACACACGCGCAATAAAAAGCAGCAAAAAAAAATCAACGCAATCGCAATTTAACAACAAATACCATGAAAGCAAAAAAAAAAAAACAAAATCAAAAAACGCTCCGCAAGTGAAGAAAGTAGAAAGTGTGCACGGCCTCTAAAAGATTACAACAACAAGAAATAATAATTACGAAAAAAAGAAGTGAAAAAATCGCGCGTAAATACATTTTGCAACGCTTCAATGAGCAAAGCTAAATAAAGCAACTTTTCATTGTAGAAGAAAATTGAAAGAAACAGTAAATCAGTGCAAAAAGCAAAAGTGAAGCGCTTTGCTGTAGTAGAGAGGAAAAAGTTCATCAACTAAGTAGCATTTGTTGCTTTTAATTTATAACAGTAAATAGAAAGCAAAAACCAGGTCGAGCAACGCCCACTTCAAGTCGGTCAGCGGACAAGTTGGCAACAACAATAACAACCAACAACTGCTCAACAATGAAAACGCTGAATTTCGCTATACATAGTTATATGTACATACAGACATATACATACTAGTATATACACACAGCTGCACATAAATATGTCTGCGCAAAAATCAACCGGCAGCTGTTGTGGCGCCGATATTGCGCCTCACTGATCGGATGATCGTGTGCTGCGCGCGTGCCCCCACCGCCCATTGCCCCCCCACCTGCACAGCGTGTTGTTGTGCTTTTCAAAGTACACGCGCAGCACTTTCACTTTCCAACAATAAACGCAACACAAAAAGCAATGCAAACGCGAGCGAGTGCACACGTACTACACAGCAGCGAATTTGCAATAATGAAAACGGCGAGACTTTTCTACTTACTCGTGCGCTAAAGGTGTACAGTGTGTTGGAGCTGCTGAATTTGTGGTAAAATGTTTTGTGTTTAAATAAATTACTTAAAAATTTGATAACGGTGGTTTTTGTTGAATTAGCTAAGTACATACATATACACTAGGGTGGTCCTTAAAATATCAGCATCATGTGGCACCACTTTATTTTGTTCTATGTACAAAATAAAAATTTAAAAAACGAAAATTTCAAAATTAAAAAAAATATATTAATTATCGAGCATACTAGAATACACAGCCGGAACAAAGTATTGGCACAGCAAATTTTTCACAATATATCCAAAAAATTCTATTCTAGTATTTTTTCGCCAATTTTGTTTGTGTTTTCTTTTGGTATGCAGTTTTGCAGCCCATTAAATTCTATTAAAAAAATGCATGTTCGGAATTAGTTAAAAATCGCATTGATTTTTGAGAATTTTTTTGTTGAAGGTGTTTTGCATTTTTTCCATATAAAGAATTTTCGAAAAAACTTTTTTGTATGGAACAATGTTTTCCAGAAATATTTGCCATGGATGAAGGACGGCCATGGTTGGGTCATCTCTTACAGCAAAGTCGAAGTAAATTTCCAAGAGATGAGGCCGCTGGTGCGTATATAGGGAGGTTTCGATATTTGCCTCAATCAAAGACCAGATCATATCGATGGCTGAGTGGAAGATCGACCTATCTCGGCAGCCAGTTCGAAAACATTCTATCTCAAAAAATTTTTCAAGAACGCCCTATTTCAGAATTCGTTTCAAAAACGCCTTATCTCAGCTGCCGATTCAAAAACGCCCTATATCAGCATATTTTCAATACATTTTGAAGTGCGATAGGGCGTTTTTGAACCGAATTTTGGGATAGGGTGTTTTTCAATAAAATTCTGAAATAGGGCGTTTTTGAAAGTTTTTTTGTGATAGAGCGTTTTCGAACTGGCAGCCGAGATAGGTCGATCTTCCACTCAGCCATCGATATTCTCAATTAGAACAATAGTGGTGGTTTGTTTACTCATTTTTAAGTAAAGCTACCAAGCCACGCATAGTTTATTATGTAAAAATTATTTTTGTACCACTGTGCACGCGCTGCATCAAACGATGTCAGAATATCTCCACATATCTATGTATGTACACAACTAAAGAGTTTATATGCAATGAAAATTTTTGCACCGACGGGTAAGTGGTCAGTATCAATTAAAAGCAGCAGTGCAAGGCACTACCACATATCAGGAAAATACAAAAAAAAAAACACTAGCCCTGTTCGCGTACGCACTCACTATCCAGTAAAATTCTGTATCTACTAATTTTACTGGTTTTTACTGGATGGCGTTTTCCTACGCAAAAACTTGCAAGAAACCAGCAAAAGAGAGAGAATTGAGCGAGCAAAAATGACAGCTGAACTTGCAAGTTTTACTAGATTTTTATTGGATAAATTTTTACTAGTAACTCTTTGCTAGTAAGAAAAACAGCTGATGGCGTGATGCTTAATGCAATTCACATTACCAAAATAATTGTTTGTGGTGTTTTTAGAGTTGCAATTGACAAAATAAACCAATTTAAATATATATTAAGATGGGAAATACTATTTTTCTTAGAAAATTGTATCGGAAAATAAAAAATTAATCAGCTGTTCATAAAACTTGCAAATTCTTGCTGGTTTTGCGTTTTCGTACTTTCTTGCATATATCTCTCATTTTGAGTAAATATTGGCTTACTCTCCGAAATTTGGTTACTGGCAAGTTATTGGATATTTTTTGCTGGAGAATACGAAAACACAACTACTCTACTACACATATTCACAACAACACAACAAACAACTCTAGCAACAACTGAACAGCTGTCAAATATGATTCCATATCTGCACAGACATTCAAAGAAGAAAGTCAAATTGTGATAGGCGGACATGGTTGGCGACGCGATTGTCGCCGTCTCGCCCAAGGGGTTAAGATATATGTATGTACATATAATATTTTATATGTGCATATACTATTTTTATTTATCTGACTAAGTACATATGCCTATATGTATGTGTCTATGGGTATGTAGATATGTATTTATGAAAATGCTTTGGAGCAGTCAGAGGAACGTGCTTCAAAAATAAATACGATACATATGCGCATGTCACTTGGCGATAAAAGTTGCCTTTGGAAAAATCATTCTTACTTTGTGTACATGCTTACTACGTTCATGCCGAACGAGTGTGTTAATAAATCTAGTAACAACAATAATATTTTAAATAAACAAATTATCACTCACTCACGTCTACATACATATATGCAGTCGTCAATGCTATTACATATTGCGCCTCAAACAGACGACAAATTTCGTAACAACAAAGCAGTGTAATCGAATATTAATAGAATAAATATTATTCGAAGTGTGAAAAGGAAATAAAAAACATTGGGGAGACATTAGAGTGTCTCACCAAAAAAAAAAAAAAGTTGCGGTATTTTCATGGATACATTAGAGTGTCTCACAAAAAAAAGATGCGGTATTTTCACCAGAATTGTAAAATTAAAAAAAAAAATTCGGAAGAATTTAAGATTTACATGAGCAGGACCTATTTGTAAATACTTCCAATTTTTTTTTCATTAATAAAACTTTTACACGTTTTTGTACAGACTCTTAAAGCTTAAACTCTTTATAATCTATAGTGTTTTCTGGATAAAATTAAAAAAATAATAGTTATTATTTTATTAAAAAAACTCGATTTTTGGTGGTATTTTTAAAAGGCGAAGGTCTTGAGATATAATAAATTTTATAATTCCGATGCAAAAACAGTACAAATTTTTTGTGTATGGAGAGTTTTGCTCCCTAATGTACATACTAAATAAATACTTGCACATGAATGGTCAACGGGTAAACACAAGTACATATTTATATTGTCGTTTTCGAAAGCAAAAGCGCCTAAGTGACTTAAAAAAAAACTTTGGTCCAATCATATTTAATTTTGTTTTAATATTAATTTCATGGAACAAATTCAGGGCGTAAAAACATCTTGATACTATGGATATGTTTAGTCTGCTTGTGGCCTCCATTCGCTAACTCAGTGATAGAATACCTTTGCAATAGTATAAGGAGGCAATGATGTTCAGCCCATAGCTCACGCGTGCTAGTTAAAATAAATTTAGGGAGCTTTTTCCTGATTTTTGAAATTCATATTTTTTAATTTTAATGCCACTGGGCATTCATAATCCAACTAATACATATGAAATCTATGCTGGCATCTTTAGAGCTTCCAAAGGACAAGGAAAGATCCCACCATAACTAGGCGGAGATGGCATCACTTTTACCACTGGAGTATTCAGCTTGAGACAACACTTTCAATTCTTTTCAAAACTAAGGGTGTTATTCCCTCTTTGGAAAATAAGCTTGAGCAAAGAAAAAAAGTCAGCAATTTTGTTAGGAAAGCGCCAAAAGCTTTGGAAGTTGCATTAAGAAATGTCTCTAAAATATATAATAATTATTTTGAAAACGTCGGAGCTTTTTTGGTATAGCTACGATTATTGATCATTTATGTTTAAGATTTTTAGCATAAATCCAAGTTTGAGATACTATACATATTGTTATCCAAGAGTAACGCGATATTGACATTTTCGTTTAAAATTGTTTAATTTCTGGTCCAAAATATTTCAATAGCATTGAAAAATATTCTGAGTTTAATGAGTGGTTTTGGCAAATATTATTGCTTTTCTCTTTTCTATGTAGTTATAAAGACCGCCAGCTCCAATAAAAAACTATTTAACGAAAAATATAACTAGGTGGATCTCAAATTCTTAAAACCCAAGTAATAAGGCAAAATGGACTAGCTTCCTCAAAAAAAAAAAAAAACATACAAATTTTAATTTATTCACCGAAAGAAATTGCACTACAAGCGAAAACATTTTTAAAACAATCTTAAAATGTCTTAAAAAAATATTTAGCTGTGTTCTAAATGTACGTACATATATTCGCGTTTGAATATATTTATAAGTATGCCTTATTTTTGCACTGTTGCTATTGTTGTCACAAGTTTTTTATTATTATTATTTTTTATTTTTTTGCTTTGCCCATTGAAAGTTCAAGTTCAAAGCTAAACTAATTTGAGAACATTTTAAAACAAATATAAAAATAAATCTCTATTAAATGCGAATAGACACATGCATACTGTACATACATATATATGTATGTAGATGTGTATGCATTTACTTATCAGCAAAAAGGTGCCTCCTATTTCCAACACAATATGCTCACATGCTCAAATTTTAATCTAATGCTCGCATATGTATATATATTTGAAAGCGCTCACCCTCACATAGTCTCTGCCAACACCAACGTGGGGTTACGCACACAGTATCAATAAGCAAGAGTGTCGATAAGCTGCTGATAAGCTTTTAGTACTCATACATATTTTCTGTGTGGTTTATCACGCCCATTCTACTTTTTCTTACTTTTATTTACCACCAATATTTTGTTCTTTCCTTTTTGCAATAAAACACCATTCACCAACGTCCGTTCAACGCTAAGTCTCAAACACAACTGAGCCAACTGATCGCAGCTTAAGTTACGCTAGCCATTTTAGCCAACTCGACTTGATGGAAAGAAAGCAAAGAAAAAAAAAACAAATTCACGTTCGATCAAACGACCGACTAACCGGCCTCACGATCGACATAGCAATGCAGACTTAACGCTCTGAAAAATTATGAGCGCAACAAACAAAATACTACACATAAAAATTTATTCATGCACATGCACTTACCTACCAATCATCCACTCATCTACTTTTGTATAAATTATTTTTAATAATTTTGCACTGTTTAACAGCTAATTAGCTAGCGATTCATTGCCGTCGCTGAACGCGCTAATCTAATTATTACAGTTATTATACTGATTGTTTTGCTTCCATCCGCTCTTGCTCTCTGCTGTTGAGTGAGTGGTCCACACCCATTTCCTTGTACATATTCCCTTTCTTGCATGAAATTTTATTGTAGATCAGTTTAGAAATCGCCAAAGTTCGTTAGAAACACACTCAATCAACTTAAAACTCAAATGCGCTTAAAACTACTCAGCGTTCGCACATGAGCAACTCTCCTAGTAATCGCTCAATGTGACTGTAGTTTGTGTGTAGCAATGAAATGTGAGTTTTTCCTCTCATCGCTCACTAATACTAATGCTTTGAGTTACTTCAAATGCCGCACTGGTATTAGTTTTTCCTCTAAGTTTTCCCTCTGCAAAATTTCATTTTCAAGGTTTCTAAGTCTGTTTTCTGCCAACTGCGCTATCGTTGCTGCCGCTGCTGCCGCTGCCGCTGCTGCTGCTGCTGCTGCCACTAACAGCGCCAGCCACTATCAGCGCCCAGCTGGGAGGCCGGCTTACCCTAATGAGTTTACTATTTTCGTTGTTGTTGCTAGTAGTATTTGACGTCGTCATTTTTACTATCGTCTATGTATTTGTTGTTTCGAAAGTGGTGTGTGGTACAGTGTGCGTTAGTGTTGGCAAAACTAATCTATGTCAGTAGAACACTCTCAGTTTTATTTGGCGACCTTCCCCATTTGCTCTTACCATAGATATGCCTGTTTTAGTTTGTGTGTGTGTGTGTGTGTGTGCTTTTTCTATTCCTAGTTTTATTGCTTATTTATAGGTACATACACACTTGGTTATTAGTGGTTTGTTTGTTCTATTTTTATGCATGTTTGTTGACGCGATTTGTTCGCTATTACTTAGGTGTTGATAAGCGAGTTTCTGTGTACTTCGAGCCGAGTGTGTGCTTATCGGCGCCAGTCGATTTTGCATATGCACATATTTTTATTTATGGGATATGTATTATTATAGAATTTAAATAATTATTATTCATGAGTTTTGGCGCTTTTTGACTATTAATTTTTTTATGGAAATTCCAATAATTTGCGTTTCTTTTGAACTGAGGTAAGTGGATATCTTTTACTTTTTAGAAAAAAAGTGTATTAGTTTTGATATCGTTTATTTTTTAGAGAAAAAAAATGTATGTACTAGTAAACCAATTCAAACTACAATAAATCGAGGGATAATAATCGTTGTTATGAAGGAAAAATCATTACAAAATCGTTGATGGTTTACGTTCATTTTTAAAATTTTTTTTATGATCTTTACTTTTTCGAGGAAAAACAATGGTTATTTAGAATTTTTATTTTTACAGCAATTTTAATTTTTCCGATCATTTTTAATAGTTTTTCATGATTTTTATTTTTCAGATCATATTATAACCGTTATTTTCAGATTTAATTTTTGTGACCAAAAATAAATAAAAATTCAAAACAACGATTTCTCTAAAGTTACAAAACAACGATTAAAAATGCTCGAAAAAATAAAAATCACATAATGACCATTAAAGATGGTCGAAATAATAAGAATCACAAAAAAAGCGAGTAAAGTATGATTTTTATCATAAAAATAATAATGGTTATGGTCCGTGATTAAATCTGCATGACCGTCGCACGAAATACTATGAATCCTCTTTTGGAAACTTTTTTGCTCGTCTGCTTCTTTAGTCTTGATTAGTCTCTTCAATGTCTAAACCCAATTTAAGCAGACTTTCACTGATATGAGCAAATCTCACGAGCTGTTTTTTTTTTCAGTGTCACTATATATATATGTTACCGCATAACTTTGGACCACGTTAACCGATTTTTATAATTCTTTGTTTTTTTTTTAAGGGCAGGTGGTATATCAGAGGTGGTCCCCTACTAGTTGGGTTTAGATTCGATCAGTGAAAAGTTTGAAAAAATCAACAACAGTTTACGTGGCGAACTTATGTAGCTCAGTGGGTAGACTATTGGCTTTGTATTCTGAGGTCATTGCTTCATATCCCAGTGACCGCGGCTGAAGAAATCTGATGGGGAAATGTGGTGATCTTCGAAATAGCAGCTACAACTTCTACCGCTTGGAATTTGTTGTTTTCACCAATTTTCCTAACAAACAAATCGTGGTACGAAGCTCAATAACACTATTTAAAAAAATACATTAATGGTATTCACAAAACGTGTTAGCCGTAGTGAAATCTGAAGCTTAAAATTTTTATTCATATAAAATAACGATTAAAATGGCTTTAGGAGGGGCTAATTATAAATTTTTGTATCAGCTTAAAAACATTTCGGTGTGGTTATAAATTCTCTTTGACCATTTTAATCATTATTGTACATCAAAAATGTTTAATCTTAAGATTTTACGACGGTTAACACATCTTGTGAATGCCCTAATTGAGTAAAAGACGGCTATGATTTTGGAAACTAAAATTACATTTTTTACAATTTTTATTGGCACACTCGAAGTTCATTCTAAAATCGTTATATATGTGCACGAGAAAAGTGATATATATGTGCATAAGGAATAATGGTTCAAAATCCAAATTTTTATGACTTATAAATAATATGACTTCAAAGTTAAAGCGTGCGAGTAAACGAGCTTGTTGACAGCGTATGGTGCTACGGGGCGTATACGTTACATACGCAACTACGGGTATGTGAGCACGCATTTGTATATTTTTTCAAATTTTCATTATACGATTTCGCGTTGGATTCTTGTCTTTATAAACAATTTAAGATAATGCATTTTATAAGATAAGTAGCAACTCGTGAGATTTGCTCATATGTGGATAAAATTTGTGTGCAAGTGCCCCCGCTTTGAAATTCCTTTACAATTTTATTAATATATTGCCTTTCTAAATATTTGTATACCTACTCTCCGAAACTACACAGCCAAATAAATAGAAATTTTTGCCTTCAGGTAGTTCTTTTTGGTGACGTCGAAGTTATTGTGAATGTCGTATTTGTGTTCCAATTTGACTCATATTTTGTCTCTTTGCATATTTGGCTGGCTTATCTGTTTGTCCATCTATGCACGCCTAATCTCCAAAACTACTGTACCATATCTGAGGAGCCTTTTTATGATAAGTAAAAAATAGCGAAGAATATAGACTTTCTTCTTTCTCAAAAAATCAACCACTATTTAGATGCCATTGGCTCAAAGATTTTTCTACTTTTGATGACTCACTTCTACTCCAATGGAATAAATTCCCGACGGCAGATGATTTTTTGTGGTAAGCATTTACATCGCCGAAAAACACTCGGTAGTTTGCTAAATAAATGTAACGGTCCTTTAAAGGCCAAGTAATTAAAAATGCAGGAAAAATAATTTTGTTATATGATAAAATTTCCATGGCCTATAATGCTCTCGAAAAATAGAAGTTTTACAATTTTTCATCTGTTGACCTGAAAGCAGTACGAACAGAGTTTTTTTTTTTAAACTTTGAACATACATATATTTGGTTGATCTTGCATCACGAAATCCAGGCAACGTCATCTTCATAAATACCTTTCGAGCTCGTCAAAAATCTGCGATCCTCAACGCTTTAGTAATAAAACTAATTGGTTCTACTTATAGGAGCATGGTCGGAATCAAGCTGACACGGTATAAGCTGGATCACGGGTCCATTTGTAACAACACAAAAAGTAGTCGCGAGGCAGCGGAAAGCAACCGTTTTTATTTTATTTTCTTTTGTTTTTATGTGATATTTTGACTATATGATCAGCAAAATTTTTTAATGAAGTTCAACATTATATCCAAAAAATATTTGTTAGTTTTCTATGCATTAACGAAAGCTCTTCTTTTATAGGCGGTCATCTTAATACAATTTCTCTCGAAACAGAAATTATAAATTTCTCTATTTCAAATTGAAAAAAAAAACATTTTCACTCTATTAAGGAAATTTTTTCTTTAAAAAAATATCATTCTAGACTTGATGATTAAGCACCGAAAATTATTATATTTAGTGAATTTATTTATATGATCTGTTTACTTTTAATTCTTCCAATAGGGTGCGAATATAAATGCACATTCATATAGTGGTCAAAAAATTTATAGCCCCAACATATATTGATAAGATTTCAAATTTTTTTTTTTGCATTTGATTTAGTTATTTTTTTATAAAAAATATAGTTCATTCTTTAACAAAAACCATGTAAATATTGGTTTAAACTTTCGTACAAATTTCGAGCTTTTTAATTAGATTTCTTAGAATTAGTTTTTGAATATGCAGTTTTGTAAGACATTTAATTCTAGTATAATAAAGTACATGTTGCAAATTGCTAAAAATTACTGTTGGATTTTTAGAAATCAAAAGCTGCAAATTAACATGTATGTGTGTTGATTTTTTTTTAATATTGATATTTTAATTCAATAGTTTGAAACTTGTATTTACACGGATTTTATTAAAGAATATATTTTTATAAAAAAATAACTAAAATTAAATAACAAACAAAAAAATTATTCTTATTTTTCCACAACATTTTTTTTTCATTAGAAACGGCCTCAAAAACTGTTGAATAAAAAACAAAATTTGTTAAAACTTCTCAATAAATGGCGCAGCTTTAATTATTTCCACCACTGTACGTGTGTATGTATTTTGGAGTAAATTTCTGTTATCCCTTTTTAAGTTTGATTTGGAGACAAATTGATTTCGATGTTGTGCCATATTCAATAATTTTTTTTCGTTCCTTTAGCATTTCAAAGATTTTGAGGAATCAAAAATTTTATGCCAAAAGCTTTTTTTTTATATTTTTGAATATATTCCATATGTTTACTGGCATAAGCGGTGAGCACTAATAAATATTTTTCATGCTGAACGTTCTTGGCAAATTTTCCATAATATTTCATGCAAATTTTAGTCAAAAAATAATAATTCGAATAAACAGTGTTTTTGATGCACTAAGAGTTTCCCGTTTTTTAAAAAATACTAGTTAGCGTACAAAATAATTCCTTTCTGCAAGCACTTAGACATTTGCTAAGCTGTTTTACCTGTTAATGTGACAAAGTTTTTGCATTTCACAGTCCACTTGGTAATTTAATTTGTTTTCGAAATTTTTAAAATTCTTTTGCAGACTTAAATCGCAGTAAATTCCATGTATTCACTAAAATTATATTTTTGCTGCTCCCAAATTTTTTGTTTATCTTTCGTTTTTGAAATGTATTTTTTTTTTTCATTATTCACTTTTTATCTACTTTCCAGTTCACCATCGCATAAATATGTATGTATTCCTTGAGTTTTCGCCTTGAAATTTTTATTGCAATTTCTATTCCTTAATTTCAAAATTCTCCAAAGATCCAACCAAAAAAAGTCCCATTTTCCGTTGCAGCAGACACACGATCTTAACACGCGCACAGCGCTCGTTTTAATAAACTCGAGTTTGTAAAGATTTTTAGCTTTTATAGCCGGAAAGTGAAATATTCTCGCCACACATACAGATCGCACCAGCACACAACAACAAATGATCGCCGCTGCCGCTGCCGCTGCCGTCGCCGCTCCACGTCCAACGCTGCTACGACCAATCTCTGATATGGCGGCTGCCGTTGCTGCTGCGACGTTTATTGTATTTTTTTTTTGAGCTTTTGTTTGCCTCCGCTGCCCCGCTCTTGCTGTTGCATATTGCGATCGTCGTCGTCGTCGTCGTCATCGATCTGCTGACTTTCGTTCTTCCAGCCCGATACGTTTTAATTGTTTTCTCGTCTACCACCAGTATACATACATAATAATGCTGTTGTTTTCCTTTCGTTTTGCACTTTTTAATTTCATTTGGTTGTTGTTGTTGTGATTTCTTTATTCTTTTCGGTATTGGCTCGGCTCAACAGCACACACACCACGCATATTAATACCAAATCCCCCCCCCCCCCCCCCCTTTTTGTTGTTGTTGTTGTTGTAGTCACTGCTGCTTCAACGGCTTTCATTCGTTTCACTCGTTCTACTGTTCTTAAATTTGCGTACTTACATATGCACTCACCCATATATATATATGTACATTTGTTTGTATGTGTTAAGCTTCAGCGTAGCTTTTGAATTTTTCGATTCCAGAACAACGCAGCTACGTAAATGTTTATATGAGCATATTTTCTTCTTTCTTTCTTCTTTAAAATCGTATTTGTTGTTTTTGCAACTGCTGCTGCTGCTCTGCTGCTCTGCGAAATGCAAGTAGCGCACGCATACTCACTCAAGCACTCTTACTCGACTCGGAGGAGTTGCTCGTATCACTCGCATTCCATACAGAGAAGAGTTTTTAGTTTTGTGGTTGTGGTTGTTGTGGTTGTTGTTGTTGTTGTTGTTGCAATCGCTGCTGTTGCTGTCAAGTTTCGCAACAGCATTTTATACTTATCGCACATTTAGCTTACGACCAAACAAACGCATGCAAAGCCGAGTGAACAACGCAGCTGCAGCAACAACAGCAAACGCAGTTAAAGCCTTCGCACTGAGTCCGTCCGTCTGTATCAGAGGTTACTCATACCACCCCGCCGCATACCCGCCACACCCGTTTAAGGCTTATGAGTGATAAATGGAAAAACAGCGCTTTTTTTTAATTTTCTTTTTATTGCTTTTAAATTAAAAATTTTTATAATCATAATTTGATTGCAGTTTTCCTTGTACTCCTCTTACGTTGTTGTAGTATTTATTATAAATTACTGTCGTAAGTGTATGCGAACAACTACTTGTATGCAATTACATTGTATGTATGCATGGATGTATGCATGTGCACACCAACCTACATACATACATACAAACATATGTGCGTAATATTAACGTTTCCCTGCATTTTCCAGCTGTTTTATTTTATTTTAAATTTCAACTACGCAAATTATCAACAATCGCTTTCTACTTGATCCAGTTTCGGCGTGGTAAATATACACATACATACATACATACATATGTATGTACATAAGTAGATAGTGCCAAAACTTTGGACTTTTGACTACTCGCCGCCACACTTTTACTGCTACTTTTTCGATTTTGTTTTTTTAATTTTAAGTTTTTACATTTTTTTTTCATTTTAAGCCTTTCGATGAGTGATTTTCGCTTCAAACCGGCTTCGTGATTTTATAGAGAAAGCAGTTATTTGCACGTAAAGCAAAACTTCAAGTATTTAGACATTCATCTCGAAAATATTAATAAACTCGCTTACTTACTAATATTGTAGTACAATTTAATTTTAGTAGGCACAAACATACATGCATATGCACATATGTATGTATGTATGTATGTACGAGTATAAATAACCAAAGCAACATGCTTAGTTAACTATGCTATTTTTCACGCCTATAATTTCTAATGTCTTTAATAGTTTTGTTTAAATCATACATAAAATTTGACATAATTCGCTTTGGCAATGCCATTGAAAATTAAAAGCAATCTATACATATAAAAGAACTGTAACAGATATCCGTCTGTACATTATAGATATTAAAGAAAAACTAATATGGGGGGTCTTTTTTAGTGCTACAGAAACCAAATCAGCAATTTTTAGAATTTTTGTCTGTCTGCCTGTCTGTCGGTATGTTTGCACATGCGTCAACCGAAAACGAGTGCAGGGAATTGAATGTGTTTTTTACCGATTTTTTGCTAGAGGCAAAACTTAAAATATAGAAAGAAAAAATTTTTGGCGTTGCCACCTGTTTAATCAGCTGATCACAAGGGTATATAGGTAATGGAAGATTCTGCGCGATGTCTAGTTCGATTATAATTTGAATATTGGAGAAAGCATTATTTTTTATAAAAAATTCAATAATGTAAGAGTATTTATATGTGGGCCAATTCTTAATACTCCCGGGGAGTTCGTTCTCCGGGAAGTTATTTCTCCCGAGAAAGAAATCCTCCAATAATTACCTCCCACGGAGTAGCTTTTTTCCGAAAATTTGGGAGGAGGAAATTTGAATTTCAAAAAAGCTGTTTGACACATTTTTGACAGCTCAACTCCGCCCTTAATATAAAAAATTGTCAGGGAATTTTTATTTATGATAGGAGGAAAGGGAAAAGAGAGAAAACTCCCAAGGAGTCTCTGTTCAGAATCGGCCTGATAGTTTACCTGCACTAAGCATTTAGTTAAATTACTGTAAACAAGGCATAAGGCGATTTGTGTCTATACCATAAGTGACCGAGTTATGGGTGTAGCCCTTAATGCAGGACTGCCCAGGACACCATCAAAGTAAATAGTTAGCGAAATAAAGAGACATTCGATATTTGATAGCGAGAAGGACGAACATGTTTTAGTAACCACTTAGCCTTCTGAATATTGCAATAACAATGACTAAATAAATTCCCAAAGAGTAAAAACTAATTCGAGCACACTTCACAACTACGAGTATGTACATTATGGTGGTCCGAAAATGCATGTGAAAAAGTAAAGTCGAAATTTTAATGCCCTCATCCCCTATTATTGTTCTGTACTGAAAAATAATTCACCCTTAATTTTATTTTGAAACCAGAAAAATATTTATAGGTCGCTCAAAGCGCTCAAAATTTTCCAAAGTTAAATAAACAATTGGGTATTATGATCCTGAAGAGAACTAGAGTTTTCCGATCGAAAAATATTGATTTTCAAGAATTCTATACTATTTCTGCGAAAGTTTTTTTCAAATAAAATATATACATGGCAAATAAATATTTTTTGATTTTAAAATAAAAAAATTGGGGTATATTGTTTTTTAGTATAGAACAATCCTAGGGTGTGAGTGCGATAAAATTCTGTTTTAAATTTTTTTTTTGAACCACCCTAATGCACTTACCTACATGTGTATTTTCAAGCTGCATAAATCAAATCTTAATTACCACAATTTCCAAAAATTCTGTCGTTAAGTATGAATTTGAGCATGATAGATTTTTTTTTTAATTTCATTTTTTTTTGGTACTCAATTATTTATGTACATTGTACATACGTTGTACTGGCATTGTGATTCCGATGAGTTATTTTTTCTCTAAATCGGGATACTGCGCGTTAAGCAGCCTTTTTGCGCTTTCTAAAACGAATAAAAAGTTCAAGAAATTAGCATTTAAAAATAAAATTACTCAATGCAGTCAGTGCAGAATACGATAACTGCTAACCAGAATGATATGTATGCATGTAAGTATGTATATGTAGATATGTATTAAAGCGTATGTATGTATATTATATTTGCACACTTCAGTTGATTACAGGGTGAGCGGCCAGGCAATCAGCGCGCGCATATTTACTGAAGCGCAACACGAAAATGTTATTACTTAAGATACAATGAACTCGTTTTTCCTGCAATTTATTGGGTAGATATTTTTAAAATTCCCGTTTGCAAAAAATCAACTCTTTACGAAACATTTTGTTTTTAAACAAGTGCCAAGCAAACAACATCAACAGCAACCACACAACCACACAACCACAACTACAACTACAACAGCAACACAATGCAAAATTACGCATTAGCCGTCGCAGCGAATTGATCATAATTCTTCGCTTATTTTGGTGATTTATAGCCTTTGGCGCTGCCGCGTCGTTTCTGCGTCCAGAATTGCAATCTTTGCCTTGGATAGCGTGCGCAAATGGGAAATATGTGTGTGTGTGCTTTACAAACAAAAATATGTACATACATACTTGCCTGGTTGCAGGGGGTGGGTGAGCAAACTGCAGAAGGTCAACAACTTTTGAGGCGCAAACGTCAGAGAACCGCCCGCAAAGCGTTCAACCCTGCGCTGTGCTAAATATGTACATATGTATGACTGTAATTCGGGACTGCGCTTAGCGTAGGATGCGCACGGCATTCGAAAGCACGCGTTCGTGTGTTTGTTGTAAGCTCATTTGATGTTTTTATTATTTTGTTTTGCTCTTTTTGTAAGATCTTTTTATTGTTGGTGGCCGTTGCCTTTTTTAGCAAACTGCAGTCAATGACATTTTCGGAAATCAGCGCAACGCAACGCAACTCAGCGCTGTGTAGCAATGTATGGCATCAATGGCGCAACGATTGGAAGGGGAAGTGGTTGTTCGAGATCCAGAGAGAGAGAGGTGAGGTTATATGCTACATGAAATATCAGAATACAAAAACTATATCATAGAGAATAGTGCAACCATGGCTTTATAAAATTTCATAATTAACTAAATTGTAACTGTAGTGGTTATCACAACTATAAGACCTTCGCATATCCAAAAGTTTTGAATATAAAATTTTTTGTTATCTAATTTTAATTATTTTTTGTTTTTATAAATATACCAGCCGCCTTCGCCACGCGCTGATTGTGTACATAAGTAAGTATATATACGCATTTGGAGAAAGCAGTTGGCAACCCTACTAAGCAACATAAAGCCTTTTGCGGATTTAATAATTTTTAGACGGGTGGCCACCCTATAGGAATTTAAATTACTAAAAATAATATTCCTGTCGATAGAGATTATACCTAAACAATTTCGTCTAAATCCGTTCAGTAGTTTTTGAGATTAGCGTGGTCAAAATATCTCGACTTTTCTTTATACTATGTATAGAAGATAGTAATTTTAAATAGGTGGCAACATCACCCAAAAAAAAATTAAAGTTTTTGTACATGCGAAGTCCATGCACTTTCTTTGGTATCTAATATTTTTTTACCCAACGAACGGTGAAGAGCTTATAGTTTTTAGATAGGTGGCACTACTAAGCAAAATAATACATTATTGCACATCTAGAGGCTAACTCTTTTCATTATACAGTGATGGTGAAGAACTGATGCTTTCGTTTATTATTATTAAATGTAGTATGTATTTTTCTTAACAGTTGGCAACCCTATTCAAAAAATTAAAATATTAGTGCTTTTGTAGAGGCCAACACGTTTCCTTTAACACCTACATTTTTGTAATGCAACGAACGATGCGGATCGTATAGTTTTTTTACACAGGTGGCAATCCTATAAAAATTCTAAATACCAGTGGTCACTCTCCTGTCGATACAGAGTATATAAGAAAACACCTCGTCCAAATCCGTTCAGTAGTTTTCGAGATTAGCACGTACGAAGAACTTTCCTTTATACTATGTATGTATAAGATAATTCATTCTATAACAAAACCATATATGTAAATTAGGGTGGTCCTTATTTTGTTCTACACCTTCTGAGCTACCTCTCTTTCCCATAAATTACTTCCCAACCCAGGAAAACTGACCGAGCGCTCTATAACACCTTCGTGAATGTTAGAGCAGACTCGTTGCTAACCACCACTAACTCAACCGTACTTCAATAGCGTGACGTAATAACAAACTTGTTATGCTCTGAACTATAGGACATGGACTTGGCCAACATCTAGTTACAACAGGACGGTTCCACTTACCACCCAGAGGATGAAACAATGGTCCTATTGCGAACGAAGTTCCCACGGCGTATCTCACGAAACAGCGAGCTTAAATGGCCGACGAGATCTTGCGATTTGACACTATTGGATTTCTTTCTCTGGGACTGTGTGAAAAGTATGACCTAGGATAATAAGCCCAAGATGATTACAGAGCTGAAGAATGAAATGATACGCCCTACAAATGATATATGTCTCGAAAAAGTAATGGAAAATTGTATTATGCCAGTGGAGTTGTGGTGGGCATTTAACGGATATTGTTTAATCGCCCTGTACATTATTTACTAAATACCTTGACTGTAGTTGGGTTAGGTTAAACGGGCAATCTCTGAGAACAGTTCACTCGCAGGCCACAAAGGCCCATGGCCCAGAGCAGTTACCCCATGTCTTTCCCTAGATGACCTTGAACCATGTGTAATTATCTGACGAATCCTAATTGTCTTTCCAGTAGAGATTTCACTAAGGTATCCAAACTCTGGAAGAAATGGTCCCCAAGAAATTTGAGGTGTTTTCCTCGGTGTGCTGGGCGGATTCTATCTCCTCCTCATCTCTCCAGCTTCTGCAGAAATCGTTATACGGGGCTCCTAACCTGGCGGCCATGCGGACAATGGTCCAGTGTCCCGTTAGTATTCCTGTGAGAAGCCTAAAGTTCGGCTTTGAAAGCCTTAATAAACTCCGTGTTCTTCTTTCGTCGAGCCGTGACCAGGGCGAGCGCGATACCATGCAGATGTGCAAATTTTTCCACCTGCAGTTGGTTGCCGCCCTGATCACTGTCTCAACTTCTGAAGACAGAAATCGCTGGGGAGGTTTCCCAATCTGGATCGCTTCCCCAATTCCCATCTCAGATCCCTTTCTAGCACGCTCCCTCGTTTCCTGTAACACCACTATGACCCTTGACCCAGTAAAGACTGATTATGTGTTGATTTAGGACCTTGTAGGGATCTTCGGCATTCCTTAACGTATATCAAGTTAGTCGTTGCTAGGTCGCTCATGCTCACCAGCCTACAGGAAAAATTTCGATGTTTTAAGATCTCGTAACTGCAACCAAATCATGTATAGAGAAAAAATATTTAGATGGCTTAACTAAAATATTTTCTCAGTGTGACCGAATACTAGTTAAGACCAATACAGGAGAACTGGAGTTTGAGAATTTTTGGCCAAAACTTGTTTCGAGATAACTGAACAAGAATTTAGTGCAAGGACTATCCCATTTTTATACAACTCGTTTTTTTGGACCTTCCAGTTATTTTAAACAATCGATCGGACGGCAGTAAAACAAAAAGGAGATATAAAAAAAAGCAGAACAACAAATCTCTGTTGCAGCCAAACTGATAAAGAAAAAACGGCGAACGCCGAAAAAAAACAGTGAAAGCGAGAGAGCAACAAAGGCAGCGCATCCGTGTTTGTAATTCCTTTTTTATTATTTTATATTCCCTCCCAATACTTTTGAGCTACAACAACTGAAGTATACCTCGAGCAGCATACGCACACGCAAGCAAATTCAACACACGCACACAGATCGGCAAGTGGGACCAGAAGCAGCAGCAGCAGCTTCAGCAGAATCAGCGCAGCACTTTTTAACCCACACAGGCTGACAGGCAGTCATTCCAGTGCATTGGCGACGCACCGCCACCCCCACCCCCGCCCGCGCATAGCAGCCGGACCACTATGCACACTCTTACCACTCACACATTCGCAACCTGATGTGCTCCCGCTCTCGTTTTTGCGCACCCTCCGCATCGCGATCACCTCTTCCTCCCACCAACACTCACTCACGCGCTCATTCTGTTCGATGGCGCGCTCGTTTGCTGCGCTTTGTTTAATTATATAAGATAATTTTTTGAAGGACACACACAGTCTTGGCAAATGAGTAATGCGGCGAGGTTGTTGACTTCATTGTTATTGCAAACGCATACAGATGCAAAAAGAACACACACACACACACATGCACATGCACATGCACAGGCATATGAAGACATTTCTTAATATGAATTTGTTGTTGTTGTGTTTATTGAACAAAAAACAAGCGCGAAATAACCAAAAGGAATCACAACCAGGGTTGTCACTGATGAAAATAACTGCTTACCATCTACTTTAAAAAAAGTCTACCAAATCTGGAAATATCTACCTATAACTTTTTTTAGTTATTTCAATAAAAAAATTTTTATTGAGTAACTTTTATTTAACCAATGATATTGTGTTTGAAGTCATATTAATGACATCTTCTCGGTTTCCTTCAACTAAAAGCGAAAATGATGAAAGTAAAGTCAACAACGAAACTCATTTGAAAAAACTACTACTGGAGTTATTATAGACAAATACAGTGACTCAAAAAATCCCTTGGTGATTTTTTTTTTTTATAATATTCACAATGTTTTTCAGCAAAAAATTTTTTTATTTTATTTTTGTAAAAGAATATTGTTTGGGCTTTAACGAAAATCATAAAAATCAAAGATTAAAGCTATGCATATAACACATTTAGAAGAATTTAACAAATTTTTTCGCCCTAACTTCGAACCTTTTTCTGTGAATTTTGAAAACATTTTTGTGTTTACAGTTTTTAGCACATTGAATTTTAGTTTAACCAACAATGTGCACCTAAAAATTCCCCCTGATTTAATTTTTTTTTCCACCGGACTTTTGTGTTTCTTTTTATTTTTTAATTTAATAATTGCCATTTATAAAAACCGGTGTTGCACTTAAGTAGACTATATTTTCTTATCGAAAAATAAAGCGGGGACGAAAATTGTTAAAGTTCAAGTAAACCACTTTAACAAAAATCTACCAAAATGAGAAAAAAATTACCTTTTTACCAATCCGAATTTTTTCTATCAATTTTTGGTAATAATTTACCAAAGTGGCAACCCTGATCTCAACATATTTGCATTGTTGTTGTTGTTATTTACGTTGTTGTTTTTTGCTGCCATATTCTTTTTATATAAAGTCGAAGTGATTAAACTTTATGCGCATTTTATTTTGCATTCAGCGCTTGAAGAAAGCAGGAAAATATAAATAAAGCTCACTAGAATATACCAGCTGCAACAACAATAACAATAACAACAACAACAACGGAAAGTTGTATTTATATGACAAAGATAGCAAAATATGTACATATATATATTGAGATTATTCAAACAAGCAGCAGTGATAGCAGCGGCGTTGACGCCGACCAATACAGCGACAAATGGCAAATAAGCGTGCAAATTGCAATTAAAATATGTAGATATATCTATTGATTCCATATGCGAGTACATATGTATGTATGTATGTATGCAGATTCACAAAAATTATGGTAACTCGAATTCCAAATACAAACACTGCCAAATCGTTCTACATATATTAGCCCTGAAATATGGAACGTGAGTGTTATGCCAACACGACAAGCCACGTACGTACGTACGTGGGTATGCTCGGTTCAGTTTATTGACACATTCGCTTTGGGTGTGCCAGGTACACAGGTAAGCTAATCAATTTTTGTGGTCCTGTTTAGGTTCATGATATCGCTACCTAACCCAAAGCAGGCTGGACATCCGCATTGTGACTGGAGTTTTTACCGGAAATTGTCTGACTGGATTACACACAGCAAAAATATGCGCGTCCTTGAACGACTAGTGTAGAAGGATGAATAGGAAACCATCCAGCAGCTTTTTTTATTATTGTACAGCACTAGCAAAGTGTAAAGGAGGAGCTCTTGACACTTATTTCTTTGATGAGTTGAATGATCCCAAAGCAGTTGATATTAGAAGCCTATCATCGTTTTTGCTGGCTACCTAGGCCACTGATTTTGTGTAGAATAGTTTTCACGAAAGCCCTCAAAGCCTTCCAATCTTTGTTCGTCATCCTCCATGTTTCCGCGCCAAATAAAAGGACGGAGACTTGAAAAGAGATATTTATATTCAATGTGATATTTTTTCAATTGCCTACCAAGTTGCTATTTCCTCTTCGCCTTGTCTGAAATCGCGTTTGGTGGAAAACGGCTCGGAGAGGTCTTTCCCAATTCGGACATCGCAGCATTTAGGGAACTCTGGACGATTGGCTTCAATCTTTCACACAATACACTCGATAAGAGCTTAGAAGGCTAATCCTGCGGTAGTTAGATTATATGTAACGATTTCTGTGAGCCTCTTCCTCTAACCGGGCTAGGACAGAAAATTCTCTCCTTTCCTATACCACAGAATGGCTATGGTCCGATGAAATGCGTTTACGCTCCTTTGTTCGCCAGTTTATCAGCAATCTCGTTTCCTTCAATACCAATATGTCCGTAATCCAAAAAACCCAAAGCCGATTGGTCAGACCAAGACTATTCGGCTTATCAAAGCGCTCCATCGCCAGTTTAGTTGTTACCTGCTGATATCAGAGGGCCTTGATAGCCGCTTGGCTACCAGTCAAGATCTCGATGTTCTGATTCCGGTAGTTTCGCTTGATGTTAAAGTCCGCGCTTATATCTATGGCGTATGTTTCGGCCTCAAAAATGGACGCACAGGTTCCTAAAACACAATGCCCGGTCAGGACACCTGTAAAAATTGAGATCTGGCGCTTAGCACACCAACTGGCCAGAAGGACCTTGTCAGCGCGTGCTGAGTCAACTATAAGCCTTATCCAAGGTAATAGTCTCGAGGGTACCATGCCTAGTCAATTCAGCAGCCCTGACATTCCCCGACCAGTTACGATCGCATCAATAGCCCTGATTGTCGCTGGCTATCAAAGTACATATATATCTTTCTCATCGAAAAAACACTAGTGAATATGAAATTTATTGAGAATTCCTGACAGAAAACACCTCCTCAAACTCTGTCATCCAACTTTGGACTTCTTCTTCAGAGCGAAATGCGGCAACTTTGCATGGAATGTCAAGAGGTGCGACACTGAGCATAGCGTTAAGCGCTAGAGTAGGAGTGGTCCGGAGCGCTCCGCTTATTTCAACGAGGGCCTCGTTGGCATTTTTTTTATCAGTCAAGAGCTATTGATGCCCTTTTTATTCACTCCTCCCGTCCAGAATCACGCGCAAGAACTTGACCATATCAGAGAGAACCAGTGAAACACCCCCTATTAA
>NW_023458566.1:4691879-4711110 GCF_013731165.1 Rhagoletis pomonella | reverse complement strand
GAGGTATTCATGCAGAATTTGGAAGAAAGGTACATGGAGTATCTTACGTCGCAACTAGGAGCGACGTTCTACGCCAGATACGTTGATGCCATCATATGTCTTATAACAAAGAAAAATGAAGAACAGATATAGGAATACCTCAACAAACAGCACAGCAACATAAAGTTCACAATGGAACAAGAAATGGAAGGAAAGCTAAATTACTTATTTAGATCTGACGATCAAAATAAATAAAAACACCAGTAGTCTGCAATATGAAATTTTTAGGAAGCCCACAGCCACAGATACAATAATACATAATACTTCGAACCACCCTCATCAGCATAAAAAAGCTGCCTTTAGACAAATGATCAATAGAATTGAGCAAATACCACTAACAAAAGAAGGATACAAAAACGAACTGAACGCAATATATGCCATAGCGGCTAATAACGGATACAAGAGAGATCGGGTAGGGGAAATCCGAAGAAAGCCAAACAAAGAAAAAACAATGACACAAATTGGGTGATATTAACCTATACTAGAAAGTCAACGTACAAACTAGCAAAGCTGTTCCAGAAACAGAACCTTCGCACATCATTCAGAACAAATAACAACGCAGGACGGATACTACGGAACACCACAAATCAAGAAGACCCATTGGATAAAAAAGGAGTGTACAAACTAAAAATCTTCGACGGCAAAATAATAAACGAACAAACAAATACCGCATCGGATGTTATATTCGAACCCTTAAAATTATTTTACGAGAAAAACAAAAATAACAACAAAACAACAGGCATGGACACTCCGAACACACCACAAAGTACCACCAGGACAAAAATCACCGACTTTTACCTATCTGCAGGCAAAAACTATACAGAGACAACATAACGGATGTTAATATCGAGACAGCGAAGATTAACCTATTACCTGCTTCTGAAATAAAAAAGGACACCATGGCGTTTCTAATAATTAATCATCGACGAAAATCACATTACCTAAGATAAATGAACATAAATTAAGGACAAAAACTCGAACCAGACAGAACGAAAAATGACATTGAAGATGGCACAATGCCGAAACCGGTTTGTCTGCAAACCAAACATGACAAGTGATGACGGAAATTCGTTCCAAAATAAATCATCTTACCCATGCTGATGCCTCGCTGGGGTCAGGTTGTTCGTATATTAGCAAAGCCTAAAGTTTCTTCGCTACCAGACTATATGACTCTCTTTTGTTGGCCGGTTTCCCCGGTTTAAGAAATGGGACCCCACTCCCCATTTTCCAGATGTCCCTCATGATTAGAGTGGTCATGTTCTCTTGGGACAGTTGGAACTTTTCTGACGTGTCTAGGTGTAGGTTCTGCCTCTAAAAAGTGCCTATTCGTGTGCTCAAAACGTTGTCAGACGATCAGAAACTTCCAACTCGGCATGTTTTTTTGTTCTCTTTTACTTGACGCATCTGCGCCACATTAAGCAAATAATTTTTGGGTGTCGCTACCCTCCGTCCACGGCGACTTCCATCATTATATCTGCTCTCGATTCGATTGAAAGTTGCGTTATATTTATGCATACATACAAAATAGATAGAAGCGCACGCCAGCAATATTCCTAACTATCCTCATCTTCATGGCGTTTCCAATAAGTTACACGCTACCGTAAATGAATACTTGTATAATATTTAGGAAATTAGTCATGTTTTGTGACATCATTTTGTAATTCTATGCAGTTACTTAATCTTTTTTAACATTCCTAGCCGTAGAATGAAAGAGAACCCACTCCACTCATCTCCGTCAATTTAGTATTATGTTAAAAGCTCATTATGTAAAGTGTATTTTAATTTTCTTCAAATTTTCTAGAGTTGCAGAGTTTATTGTATGCAAATGAGAAAAACTGTTATTTTCTTAATCATCATTTGCATCAATCTTCGAAAAATTACAGTTCAAACAAACAAACAAACAAACTAGTTCTCAGTTACTCACTCAAAAATTACTATTTGAGTACTCATCAATTACTTACTTTATTACTTAATCTTGTTTTCCCTCCAGGGCTCTCACTACTTAGTTTACGTCATCGTTGCTTCCAAATCAATGTATTGTAAATAAACTGTACACCAAACAAACGCTGCACTGCAATAGACAAAGCTCTAATACACTTGTTAGTGGCATTTTCACGCCTTGCAATTAATACCGCGCAAAGTAATTAAAAGTATACAATACCGACTTAAATATGTATGTATGTATGATATATTTATTTCTAACCTTTGTCGTGTCAAACGTTAAATACTAATAGTTTTTGCTCAACACAACATGCAAAGCGAATTCTTCATTGAAGTGATAAAAGCTTGAATGCTTCTTCCGCCACCACACAGTAAGTAAAGTGAGCCAGATAAATGGAAAATGTGCATTGTACTGCATACGCTCAGGGACATTCGGAAGTATGTTGGTTGCCGTATTGTTCTTGGTGACTGTTCATTGGTATGTATTTGTCAATGTCAGTGCTGTGCGTGAACTACTAGAAGGAGGTTTATTACTTAGGCCACCCAGTTAGCAAATAATGGTAAACTAGAAGTTTGTGAATTCTTAATTGCTGCTGCCTTCTTCTGGTCAGTAAGAAAGCAGGAGGACCTGCCGAGCTTACTGCATATGCGGATGATATTACTGTCCTGGTTGAGGTGACCCTTTTGGGTGAAGCAAAACATAGGAACCTCGAAATAATATCCGATATTAAGCTGTCGCGGCGCCTCAATGTGGAGGAGAGAGCGAAGAAGGCCTCCTTGGCATTCAATGCATGCAAAAAGATGCTGGGCTGCATCTGGGGCCTGTCGCCTTCTCTTTCTCACTGGATCTTCACGGCGATAGTCCATGATAGTTCCATGGGGTATTGGTTTGATGGACAAAAATATTTCTTAAGAGTGTAGAAAGTGTATATCGACGGCTTAGTGGAAGATCGACCTATCTCGGTAGCCGGTTCGAAAACTCCATATCTCAGAAAACTTTTCAACAACGCACTACTTCAGAATTTGATTGAAAAACGCCATATCCCAACCGAAAATCCGAATCCTGAGATAGGGCGTTCTTGAAAAGTTTTCTGACATATTGCGTTTTCGATCCGCCTGCCGGGATAGGTTGATCTTTCACTCAACCGTCGATATAGGCTATCAATTATCGGCATGACAAGGGTACTTAGGACTGACTACACCGACGGCAGCACTCTAAACCTTGTTGCCCCACTTGCCGGCGGACCTATCGGCCAAGAATATAGCGTTAAAAACTGCCGCCAGGCTCTATGCCACGGGTCAGTATGTGTGTGTTTCAAGATCACAGTGGTATAGCGTCTACTTTACTTGGACGGATTGATGAGTGTTGTATGGAGTGTGGTTTTTGTAACGACGGGAGGACTGTTTTTCTCGCCGCCCCACTTCATTCAACCCAATTTTGCAAAGGGCGTAACAGACGTAGTGGTTACATCTTTTCCAGCATAACATTAAATAAGTCGCTTGATATGGCACTCACCGGGCCGGAGAGGCGATTTTTAATTTTGTTAGAGCTGTTTATTTTGCCGAAAGTCATTTTACACAGCCGTATTCATTTCGCAGGGATAGAATATTCTAACATCCGGGCGTACAGTCATCTTATTTCCAAGATTCGGCGTTTGGTGATTACCTGATGTACGGAGGATTTGTTAGGTCTATAGCCACACTACTAAGGCTCGGTCACTTCGTTGCTGGTGAGCTGTTCGTCAGCAGGCCGTCACATCCAGCAAATTGCTATTCGTCATAGTCGGTCGGCATCGATTCAGTCGTCAACGACTGGGAATTCGGGTTTACGCAGTCCCCCCACCCCAAACAAAAACCTCCTTCTTGCCCCCTGTAATTGCACTCAATTTAAAGCAAACATATTTTTTAACAAAAAAAAATATTTTGAATTCTAGCATTTTTAGCAGCGAAGCGCCCACTTTTGACTTGTCGGCATTAAAAAATAATGTCACGAAATTGAAGATTCCCATTAAGCTATTTAATTATTGCTTTCATGGCTTTCCCTTTATTTCTTTCTACTTCTCCACTGAATTAGCTAACAACTTAAAAGTCCTGAAGCCACTAGAATATTATAAGCTGGGTAAGTGGCTGCATTTGCATATTTGTTTCGCCTTTGCCTGGCTGCGTTTGAACGTCGTTTTGTATGAACGACGGACGGTAGAATGATTGCGCTCTGACCTTCAAAGGCAACACGAGTTTTGCCAATGCACTTATTAATGGATAAACACAACACGTACTAAAAGGGAATAAAACAAATGGAAATAGACGCTACATACATACATACAGTGTTACAACAAAAGCTTTTATAGTACGGCTCGCTAGTAGGAGCTGAGGTTCCATTTCGTAGTCATTTGCTATATTTTATGCATACAACTGCAGCCAATAGCATGAACTCTAAAGCAACAACAAAAAATAACACTATTAAATGCTATCAATGCGTAAAATCATTAAAAAGCACTAAAATTTTTTTTTCTTTTGCCTATTTTCCGTTACAGAATCTACGCTAAAAGGCTGAATCAATCGCATATAGTTAAAGTCGATATCGGGAGCGCAAAATTAGCAAATGAAAAAGTGAATCAAAAAGGTGGTAACTACATAAACAGACCAAGTGCAAAATAGAATCTGCCGCCAAGTCCAAAACAAAAAAAAAAAATGATTTTCCAAGCGCCCAACAATTTGTCACCTTTGGCTTATGCGCATACTTTATGTGATACTTCATGTATTATGCTAGAGAGGATTACGATAATAGTACTATCAATTGAGTCGGTGTTTTGTGATCAGCACCAACAACAACAACAACAACAACATGATCTGCATGCAGCTGTTAAAGAGTAAAACGTTCAAGGCAAAACTATTTGTTTAAAGGCTGCCTGTACCTTACTACTGCAGTCTCAGGTGAGCAAAATGAATACATATATGTACATTAGGGTGGTAAAAAAAAATTAACAAAGTCGGAATTTTAATACTCTCACCACCTAGGATTTTTCTATATCGAGAAAATATTTAGATGTCGCTCAAAGTTTTCCAATGTATTTTATATGGGGAAAAAACTTTTCGTAGAAATGGTATAGAGTTCTTGAATGTCAATATTTTATGATAGGAAAATTTGTTTCTTTCTATTTTAGCATTTTTTAATACTAAAGATTTCTTGTTGGTCACCCCTTTGCATTTTCTGAGGTTTTTGGTGGACCTATAAAATTAAGTTACATACTATGAAAAAATCGTTAAATAAACAAATGGGTGGGTATTATTACTGCGAATCTCCTGAAGAGAAACAGAGTTTTCTGATCGAAGAATATTGACTTTAAAGAATTCTATACTATTTCTACGACAAGTTGTTTTTTCCTCCATATAAAATACATGGAAAACTTCAAGCGTTTTGTGCGACCTCTAAATATTTTTTGATTAAAAAAAAAAACAAGTTGGGGTGCATTTTTTCGGTATAAAACAATCCTAGGAGTTGACAGCATAAATATGCCGACATTAATTTTTCACATGCATTTTTGGACCATCCTAATGCACATACACATGTGTATATTTTTATATGAATGTATGAAAAAGAGAACTTTTTGGTTAGAGGAATTTTCCAACTTTTAGTTTCTTTCTCACTTTTCTACTTTTGTTTTGTGTCATACTTCCAGCATAAAGCGTTGTGAAGCCTTCAAAGCAAACTATTATGTTAAACAGTACCTACTTACTGGACTATTGAAACAACAACTTAGCACAACATTAACAAGAACTTTGTGTGATTTGTGTTGTTATAATAGTGGTTTACATATGTACAAGTATTAAAGGAAAACGTTAATAAGTATAAAGGACCTAAACAACACAGAGAGAAGTGAAAGATTGCATTCGAGTGGCCATCGAATTGGTAAGTCTTTAATTATAGTTCTTAAAATTACTATTTTATTTAATACACTTTTTTACATACTTGTATATACACTCGGCGACAAAGGAAAGTGCACACCTTGTTCTAATATAATATTAACAATTATTTTCATGATAAAATATTTTGCCTTAAAGATTTATTCTGTAACATAAACCATATAGATCAAAGTTTCACACTTTATATAAAGTTCACAAAAATTTAGAAAAATTTCGTAAAAATTTTCAACTTTTTATTCAGAAATTTCTAGAAAATTTTCGACTTTTTTCAACTTTTGTAGCCCATTAAATTTTAGTCTAATGAAGTGCAAATTTCAAATCACGTTGATTTTTAAGAATTTTTTGGAGTCTGCTTTTGAGCTGTGAGGTGACTCTCCGCGTGTCGGGCACTCATTGGACACATCTGTATTTATCCTGCTCAAGTAGGAATTTAGCCTGCTATAGTAGGTCGGCGAAATCTCTCACACAAGGATATTATAACTTTGTTTGCATAAGGCTTGTTGATATATGTACATACATATGTATGTACATATGTCATCGAAGTCTGGTAAGTATGTTGCCCATTATCCAAGTTAGGTTGGTATTGAAAATGGGTAAAATCGGACAACAACCACGCCCACCTCCCAAACCTACGATATTTCCGCAAATACTGGATCCAAATTGTTGAACGTTGGAATGTGAAGTAGAATTTTGGCATCAACTAAGACAGTTATGAAATTTTTGGAAAATGGGCGTGCCCACTAAGAATGAAATCCTATATCTCTATAGTCCCTTTACCAGTCTCCACCAAACTCGGTGCGAGCATTGTTTAAAGTTTCACTAATAAATCTGTTGAATATTTTTGAACTCAAGCAAGAGCCACGCACATTTCCCATGTAACGGTAATTTACAGAAATACCAGAACTGCTATAAATTGATAACCACTGAAGCTAATCAACTCAAAATTTATACATATCTGTGTTCATATGGAAAAGTAGCTTATGTCGAAAGGCTGGCTTTAGTATAATGCGGCATTCCCTTTACTCTTTAAACGGCAAGGAATTTTTTGATGAGACTTAATAAGAATATTGACTTGCTAGTATCGGAACTACTTCTTGCACGTTTATTTGCCAAAAGTTCTACAACAGCTCAGCGCCAGTGAGTCATTCTCAATCGTATGCTGCGAATGCCGATTTATACTAAAGCCAGCCTTTCGACATAAGCTACTTTTCCATACGAACACAGATATATATCCTGTTAGCAGAGAATGATACTAAGGGAAATTTTTGGAAATACATATGTGTAACTCGGTAACCGGTTTATCAATTTCTACTAAACTCGGTACGGTTATTAACCTTGGCACAAAAGAGCAATATGTTAAAATTTTTTGAAATTGGACTAAAATTACGTCTACTTACCGTATAACGGTACATTTAAGAAATACGAAAACTGCGATATTTCAATAACTTAATACGCCAATTTACTCCAAGTTAATAGTTACAAACAATCTTTAAACAAGAAATAAGACTATAGATTTTTGGAAAGGGGAAGAAATGTTCGCATCAAGTCATATAGACAACAGATAGTGTCAGTTGATCATCTGCTTTGATTGAATTTTTTTTTTATATTTCACATGGCTTACTGAAAAACAAAACCGACTTCAATTCTCATATAAAAATTTAAGGGCGCGTTAATTTCTTTATGATCCAATGATTGGATCTAAACCAAATTAGTATGAAAGCACCTCTGAGGTACCACCTTTCCTTAAAAAAAAAAAGAATTATCGCTGAACGTGGTCCAAAGTTATGCCGTAACATATTTACATAAACAAATATTCCGACGAATTGATAACCTCCTTTTTTGAAGTCGGTTAAAAAACTGTATTTTTGCGGCACTTTAGAGACCAGAAGCACCAACAATAGACAAATATTGTTTTTGCAGTAATGCTTCTACACCTCTCATATGCCTTACTTAGTTCGTATATTTATTTCTACAAGAAAATTTACAACACGAAACAGTACTTTTTCAAGAAACAAAAATAACACTGTTAGATCCTAAAAAAAAAAACATGTTCGTAGAGGATAGTTTCACCCTTTTTCGGGTATGGGTTGTCGAATTGCATCATTAGGCTTTTAATGGCGTTTTCTTTTCTACCGAAAAATTTTGCCTTCTCAGTGCCCTCTATGCACAAATAGTAAGGAGAGGGCAATGAAAAGGCAAAATTTTTTGTAGAAAAGAAAACGCTATAAGTTTTCTGCACGCCTTCATATAACTTTGTTTTTGAAAATTTTGCCTCCAAAATACATATGTGTACATTTTAAAACTTATCCTTTAAAAGTACTTTTTTTTTTGATACGATGTCATACTCTTATACCATTCACATATTACAGTCTGCTAGATACGAACTTTGAAGAAAAAGCACAGAATACAAAAAAAGTTGGAAAGCTCATCCCTTGTGATGCATCCTTGTAGGCATAGTGAATATTTCTTTCAGCAATGACTGGACAGCTTTGAGCAGCTGCAGACGAGCAAAGCTAATATTTCTCATGCAATTTCACTCATTTCCACGTTGCCTAGCAACAATCGATGTTGCCAGAAAATGTATTTGCATAAAATTTTTCGGTTTTTATGGCTTGAATTTATATTGAATTAACTTAAAATTTTGTACACTATCCTAAATTGGCGACTGACTGAATTTTGAACATATAATATACATACTAACTATCATGTCATTACATATAAATTTCTTCAGCAAACTGAAAAATTAGCGAAACAAAAAATTGACGCCAATTCATAAATATTCCAAAAAAGTCTACACGCCCCGCTCTGCTTATACTGCAAAGATGTGCCATTGTTTGTGTTATTCTTACCTCAAGTTATTCTGCACATTCGCATATTAAGTTAGCCTTTAGCGGCGTTAAGTTTCTGCACCATATGATATTTTATCGTGATACTTAAATATGATCGCGTGAGTCCTAATGGATGCAGCAGCGAATATTTTTAGTTTGCTCATTTTTCGCTTTTGTGTCTGATTTGTTGCTACCTTCTGGTAGCTGGCAACTTGGCGCAACAATGGAAGAGCCATAAAGTAAATGTTAGTTTTTTTCTGCTAAAAAAATTACACTAGAAAATCTTTAAAATATTTGCCTGCTTTTACCGCTCGAAAATTTGTTACGGCTGACGGCGATATTTGTAGACAAAACTTTCAACGTTGGGCAAAAGAAGTTTCTTAGCAAAAAATGTCTGCAAAAGCGTTGCTAGCATCGAAAATTTTTTAAAATCATATATAAGGAAAATGCGAAAATACAGGAACACTGAAAATAGTCGCATATTGATCTGAATGAATATCAAGAGGTTTTAGATCATATTTATCACTGGTCTTTTTACATAAATCTACCGAAAAAAATACTACTTATTAAATCTTGTATCTAAAAAGGTACGAAAACGAATCACATAGTAAATCGCAGGATTGAATGTTGAACACAAAAATGTTACTCATACGCCCCTATCAACCCGCATCAATCAATGCGCGCATATTATATGTAAATGCAACTACGAGTATATATGTAGATCTCTTTGAAGGCACTAATTTCTTCGATAAAATAAAACAAAATGCCTGTGCGCCAACATACATATGTATATTTATTTAGCACATATTTATTAACATGATTCATATTTCATACGCAGTAGCATTAACAACTGATCACAATCTCTTCGTACTAGACGCGCTTCTGATTAGCTGTCAGGCTCACCTGTGCCACATATCCATCTCCCATGGTGACTCTTGTGCTGATTAAGCTGTTGAACGGTTTGCGTATGTTTTTTGTTTTTGTAACGCCACTACGTACATATGCATGTTGATATGTATTTGCAAATAAATATTGTATTTTTTCATATTGGCATAAGTATTGTCTCTTTAATAAATATCCGCGAAATCATTTTTTTTTTATTATTTATTACGTTATTGTTTTTCTTTGCGCATATAATACTTTACCCATCTACACAACATTTTCGCAGTTTAAGCACCTTTTTTTCTTATTTTTATTTCGCTATTGTTCTGGCGCTTTTTTGCTTCTTACATTCTCCTGTGCTATTTTTATGTTAACCTGCTTTCAATTTTGTTGTCGTGAGATACTGGCGTTTCGCATCTGCTGATAGCCTAGTCGCTTGCTAACTAGCTTCCCTGTAGGGAAGTGTCACTTTGATGTGAGGCGTTTATCATTACAATTTTATTCATTTAAGAAAATTTTTTTTAGCCGCAATTGCGTTGACGTTTTAAGAATTTATTCTTTGTGCATGCGAATTTTATTCTTCCATCTATCATTTTTGAGTGCTGATGTGATTTAAAAAAGTGTTTTTTTTTTCAAGTTATCTATTTGAAATGTTAATATGTGAGATCGATTTGTTCTTAGTCGATTTAATTCGATTCGAGAATATTTCCTAGTACATTTATGTATGTATACCTTGGAAAAGTTTAACAACAAATCACAACTGCTAAGATCGAAAATTTAAGATATACTAAGTTCTCTAATAAAAAGATTGTGCTTAATCTTTACTATTGGCCTTAAGAAGAATTTTTAGCAAGTACTTTTGACCTACTCAAAAAATTTGTGGAATGCGGAAGAAAATGCTCAACACCCTCGGTAAAAAATAAATTCTACAAAACTGCATACTCGAAAATTTTTAAAAATTCTATATACATTTTTTGGAAATTTTACAAATTTTTTTGAACTTTGAGCAAGCTTTGAAACTTTTGTTTAGGTGCTATGTTGTATATCGAACTATAATTTAAATTTAAGGTATTAACATTATCTTCCATCTGTCTATAAGAGAGAGAACTGTCATGATGTCATGATTTCTGTAAAGTCAAAATTTAATTTTTTTTTAATTTTCAAGCTCTCGGCCAAAGCTTCACTTTTAATGCCGACGATAATGTTATCATCGTTGATTTAAATGCCTTTACAAATGCTGTCACACAGACCTATTAATGACAAAGCGTTCTAGGTACCTACTGGGCTATTCGCGTAATGCTCGTCTGGGCCCTACTGGGCTATTCTACCACTTAGTTCGCAGTCTGTTGACAATTTCGCTCGCGCACCACTTATCCACTCACTCATTTAGGTGTCGTCAGATTGACGCTGTCCGTTGAGTGATACAACAAAAAACAAAAACAAAAAAAAAAGACAGAAACATTGGGTTACTAGATAAATGCTGCTCGATCTTTATTGGTTTAATTGTTGTTGTATATTGGGGCTGTTGCTAAAATGTACATATGTATGTATGTATGTATGTTGAGATCGTTCCGTTTCAACGCTCGCAGCCCGGGGAAAAATTTGTTGTTTATTTCTTGTTTCGCTATTTGGTTGCTACTGTACAATAATTTTACTTTACTTTGGGTTTGCATTACTTCTGGCAGGTAGCCAAGTAGCCAAAGAGCAAAAGCTAAAACTAAAGCAACAACAAGAACAACAAACATACATACATACATACATATGTATGATATGAGCAACAAAACAGCATACGCGTTGGCATTAGTGATGGCATCGTGCTGGCGTGCAAAGCTCAGCAATTCACAAAACTCACAGCGGGATGATGCAAGCAAACATGTGTACTAACAACACACATATGTACATATGTACATATGTACATGCATTTATATTTATGTATATGTATGTATTTTTACAAAATTTCAACTTGTTTACACTAAAAGAGTAAAAATCGTTGTATTCTATTTAATCAAGTGGTTTATTTTTATTGTCAATCCGGCTTGGTGTGCTTCTTCACTGCCGACACGCGGTTTGACGCATTTACACACACACATACATATGTAGACATACAAAACAAGACACACAGCCCTCGTGAGTGTTCACAAAGCGTCAAACCACCCATGAAAAGCGGCTAAGAAGTTGTGTGTAGGACAGAAAATAGAAACCACACACAACAAAAAACGAAAAAAAGAATAAATTTAAATTAAATTAAAATCACAAAAAAGCAAGAAAAAAGTAGGTACATATATTTTATAAAATGCATGCTTATTTTGTACATATTTCGCATTTTTCATCTCATTTTTTGTTTTTTTGCGCGTTTCCATATTATCTCTGCTTTGAGTGCGCCGCTATTTCGAGAATTTCGTTTTACAAGTGGTCGCCCAAAAATACATTACACACGCACACATTTATTCAACAAATATTACTTTTTCTCAAATACATAAATATATGTATTTGGTATATGGAGCGTAGCAAAGTAAGCTGCACGAAAAAAAGAATGCATTGATAAGCAATTTTTCGCGAGAAAAGTCACATAAATTTTGGCTGCTAGCACACTGAGGCATGCAATTTGTTATTTCAAATATGATGTGTCTATTCATGCAATTGTACGGCTGTGTGCATGTGTGTGCATGTCTATGTCTATAAACACAAAAAGTCAATCCCATTCACTTTGGCATAGTTTAGCGAAAACGTGTGCCATGTCGGATTTGCTGCTGCGCTACTACATACATGCATACATATGCACATACACGCTATGACTTAATCAATTTCAAAAGCAATATTTTCTTTTAAACCAAGAATGTAGAATGACGTGAACAAGGAAACATTTTAAGTAGTTTTCGCGATAAATTGCATTATTTGGTTTATAAAATGTGGAAACGTTAATGCAGCTGAAAGTGAGCGCATTTTTTTTTTTAAATTCATTTCTGAGGGGTTTTGAAGAAATTTCCACTTTTGGTTAAGTTCTGCATGAGAACAAAATGTAATGTCAAGAACGTTCCCAGAAAAGAACCAAACGGGAACAAAAGTATTGTTGAGCAGTTTGAAAGGGAACAAAATGAAAACAAAAGGTTTGCGAACGTTTCCGTAAAGAACAAAATGCGAATAAAACTCTCGGGAATGTTCTCAAGAACAACATAATGAGAACGAAACTTTCGGGAACATTTCTAATGAGAACAAAATGAGAACGAAAGTATCGAGTACATTTTCAATGAGGATCAAATAAGAACAAACGTCTGAGGGACGTTCTGCTAAAGAACAAAACGAGAACAAAAGTTTTGAGAGCTTAACCTTAAGAACAAGAGGGGAGTCTGCGTGTTGGGATGAAAAATCGTTTAAGTGAGAACCATGATTGTTAATTCTAAGCCAAAGGGAGTCTCATCTTCATTTATGGAACAATTTTTTAATTTTTTTTTTTTTTTGTAAGAAAAGTTCGTGTTTTAAGTCTTTCGTTGACCTAATTTGCATAACTATCTTTCTTTGCGAATAGTTCAAAATTAGTTCCCGGTGTGTTCTCTCTCAGTTCCTGAGACTTTAGTTCCCAAATTGTTCTTCGAGAGAAAGTTCCTTAGACTTTTGTTCCCGTTTAGTTCTTTTCCAAAACATTCCGGAGACCTTTGTTCCCATTTTGTTCTCTTAGAAATGTTCCCGAAAGTATTGTTTGCATCTTGTTCTCTTTTGAACCGTTGCACAGGGTTTTGTTCTTAGTTTCGGTCATACCTTTTGTTCTCGGTCTCTGGAAATAATGTTTCAGCACCTATAGCTTTAAGCGGGAAAAGTTTTCCTTTCAATTTTAGCTGCCAAATCTTCTATTCTCAGTGGGAAAAATTAAGAGCGCTTCTTAGCAAATGCTTTTGGGAAGTTTTTTTTTTGTTCAGTGAGACCTCTTCGGAAGCTACTTGTATTAGAAGATCTTTCAATAGCGCTGCCACTAGAAGGCAAACGGGGTGTGTTTTCAAAGCAACGCGAGTCAAATAAAAAAAGTTTCAGTAGTCGGATTTAACATTTTTGTTTAAAACAAGTCATCGGACCGTACTACTTCGAAAATGATGCCGGTAACGCTGTTACATTGAACAGTGAACGTGTTATCGTAACATAATAACAAACTTTTTGTGGCCTGAATTAGATGACCACTTGTCACACAGCGTATTAGCTCAGCAGAAACCGAGGTGAAATAGCTGCCGAGATCTTGCGATTTGGCACCATCGAATTTATTTCTTTGGGGCTAGGTAAAAAGTTTGGGCTTACGCGTTATAAATGGTATGCAGGCCGAACTTTGCGAAAAAGTCATGGAAAAATTTGATATGCGTATCCTGTGTTGCCAGAGACATTTAACGGTAGACTAAAACACATAATGAAATAAAAATATTTTTTCGAAAAATTTGTTGCGTTTTATTTATAAAAGAAAATCTGCGGTCTTACTGAATCGCCTTGTAAATACATATGTACGTATGTACATAGGTATCATTTATTTAGATACAATAAGTTTGCGTGTGCTATTTCCTTAGCCGCTGTGGCAGTCTCGTAAACTCGCAAACTCAAACTCGCAGCTAAAGTTTGTTTATTCTGTGATTTTCGTGTGTATTGTGTGCGCCAAATGCGCCGTTGTCAGGTCATGTGGGCTAGTTACGTAAATAGTTTAATTGGAACTCATGTATCTACACAAATTCATATGTATATACATAGATACCTATGTACATAGTAGTAGTAAATGGCGTTGTCCAAACATGTCTGTAATTATATATAAAACGCTTTTCGTATATAGGAAAGTTTGTGCTCGTCCATATAATTGTCAGCTTTTATCTGCATACATACATACATGCATATATATGAGCCTTTCTATACCAAAATGGATGGGGTGACACTTCATGTGTTTGATTTATTTCAAATTTTTAGGGTGGATGGACAAACATAAATAATAAATAAATATTAAATTTGAGCTTGATTAATATATTTTTAAAAACTTTATAACACAAAAAGAAAAACAAATCGATTTAATAGTTTTCCAAATATCTCGAGAACGGGGCGAGAAAAAAATTTGAAAAAAACCACACATACACACATCAAAATTTTCTATGAAAATAAATATATTTTAATTTTTTCTTTTTGAAAAATTTTTCATATACAAATTTTTAAAATTTTTTTGAGTATGCAGTTTTGTAGCCCATTAATAAAGTGCAAGTTATAAGCGATTCTAAAACTGGCGTTAATTTTTTTTAATTTTCTTTGAAAACGGTTTTGCGCAGTTTCTTCCACAAGAAAAATATGCAAAAAGCCGTCAGCATAAAAAATATTAAAAACCGCAATTTTTCATACTCAAAAAAATTCTAAAAAAAAAAACTAAAAAAATTTGTAAATTTGTAATGTACTCATTTTACTCAACTTCGGTGTAAATAAAAATTCATAACTCAAATTATTGTAGAGATTATTGTACCATTGTGATTTTTTCCATTTTTTTTTCTAAGATGGCATATTTTCAAAAACTAATTTTTTACATCAAAAAATTTGTATGTGGAAAATTTTTCAAGAAAAATAAAATTAAAAAATATTTCTTTTCATATAGAATTTTGATGTGTGTATGTGTGATTTTTTTTTTAATTTTTTCCTCGTCCCGTTCTCGAAATATTTGGAAATTTATTACATCAATTTGTTTTTGCTTTTGTGCTGTTAAGTTTTCAAAACTGTATTAATCCAGCTCAAATTTCATATTTATTTATTATTTATGTTTATGAATCAACCCTAAAAATTTTAAACACATCAAACACATGACGTGTGAACCCCGCCCGTTTTGGTATGGAACGCCCCTTGTACAGTTGAGAACAAAATAATAGGATTTTTTATTTTGCTTGTTTAATATTTATTAATTTTTTATAATATGTAGTTCACATTAATCCAAATTTCAAACTTTGTGCAAAAATTATTAGAATTCAAAAAATGTTTACCAATTTTTAGAAAAATGTTAGCTATGTTGTTTTATAGCCCATAAAATTATAGTATAGATAATAGAGTGTAAGTTCAAAGTCGGTTTTTTGAATCTTTTTTTTTTTTTGGTGGATGGAAAAATTTTCCAGCATATTTTGCATGGGTGAAAATGCGAAACACAGTCAAAAAAAAAATCCAAAAATCAACGGCATATTGTAGCCACTTGAAACTTCCACTTTATTATACTAAACTGCAATTTTCAAACAGGTGGCAACTGTTTTAATTTTTTTCTTCTTATATTTTAAGTTAGACCTCTAGAAATACATCGATGAAAACTGTCTTCAATTTCATGCATTCGCTTTCGAGTGATGCGCGTACAAACATACTAACAGACAGACAGACAAAAATTCTAAAAAATTTTGAATTGGCTTCTATTGCTCCAATAAAGAACCCCATATAAATTTTTCGTTAATATCTATTAAAGGTCTGCAAATATACCAGCAGAAATACTCTTCACATGTGTACATGAGTAAATGGAACATAAATTTTAGAGTACTAAAAAAGATAGGAAGAAAAAAAGAGAACATCATAAATTTGAATAACTGAGCAATGTTACTCAACAGTGCTCTGCTACATAAAACACTGTTCCGCTTTTCCAAAACACTTGAGTATGTTGATTGAATTCAGCAGTATTTGAAAACTTCATAGGAAGTATACGAATACTTATGAAGTTTTTTCTTTCAAAATGTTATCATTTAACATAATGTTAAGAAAATTCATAAATTTTATTTTCATTGTCGAATTTGATTCGTTGAAGAAAGGGGGCTTATTTTATTATTTCGCACAACTAGGGTTTAGCTAACATTTTGCATTGTGTATTATTTGAACTCTCGTTCGTATGATCCGCAGAAAAATTATCTTAAAGAAGTGAGTAAAATATAAAAGAAAAATGTTTTAATTATAAACGAATATTGATAAAAATTACACAGGTTTACAAAAAAAGTGTATGCATATTAAACCAAACCCTATGTTATTCGACAGGCTGAATGCGATTCCGAGGTCCGTTAGCCTCTATCACGTCAGGTTCGTGGTCAGTTGAACGTCAAGCAGGGAAAAATGCATTGAATAAACCTGAAAATTCATATATGTGGGGTTTTAGAACCCGAATCAGAGGTCCGTTAACCTCCATAGTGTCAGGTTCGAGGTTTGGGTTTGTCTTCATATATCACTCAACCAAATTCCAAAGCTCTACCGCAAACACGCACGCGCCCTTGATATATCGAATTTGTTATTGGCCTATGACCATCCTTGGAAGGTGAAGCAGTTTGGTAAAAAATTACGTTTCTTCTTTAACAGGTCATCCGCAGATAACCCATATGGAATGCTTATTCATCTCATATTTTAAAACGCTCCTTCGAGGTGTTGCTGTGGGAGTCCCTTTTGTCTCTCGCTCGGCATTGGGCTAGCTGGGTATTAGCCTTGATAATTCCCTACATTGTTTTTCCATGTCTGTTAACATTATGTAGTATTTATTAAACGAAAACTTCCAAAAATACTCAAAAAATACTTGTGAAGGAACATATTTTTTGTGGAAGTTTAGCACCATAGTACTGCTTGTTTATGTTTTTCTTTTTTTCGGAACATATTTTGTTTGAGTACTTTTTTCATGTATACAGTGCTCAAAATTTTCACTTCTCTTCCTTCCATGCCCTCTTTGTTAAAGTATGAGTAGTTTACATATTTGAAAAAAACTTCACAGTGAAGCAAACTGAATTCCGATGCAGACCTTTAATATCTATAATGAACAGACATCGGCCTGTTACAATTTTATTATATGTATAGATTAATAAACATTAGAAAAAAAAAAACAAAAGAAAAACAACCAAAACTGTTCAAGAAATTTCACTTCAATTTTCATAGTGTATTATTCAGGACAACTGCCCACATGCATACATATTTATGTGTACCAATCAAATGTTTTTTGTTTTATGAAATCTACACCACTAACTTATTTTTATCATAATTGTTCCATCACTCACTTTATTTAATCGTTATCAATTTTATTATCTTTCGAAGCATTTGTTTGCTTGTTTGTGCATCGAAAATGTTGCAACCCTATTCCTGTGTATCCCATTCGACTGCTCGTCGTCGTATTCCACTTCACTTACGACACAATTACACTTTCCTCGCTCATTATCGCAATTATGTGTAATGCGCCACAAAGCCCCGGACAAAGGCACACACCTACAAGACACACAAACATACAGTTAAATGTAGATACACCCACACAAACCAATCTGCACAAACATATGTACCTACTCCCATCGCAAACACAAAGCCATTACTTACAAACTATATATAAATTTATTTATGTATGTATGTAAATATATATGTAAATCTGAGCTTTACTATAGTCACATCGATAAACGGCCAGCAGCAATCAGCCAGCATCGCATCGTCTGTGTTGGTTGCATTCATTCTTCGAAGGATGCTCTCATACATACATACATACATATGTGTAAGGGTATCTAATCGTCAACAGCGTTCCTGCTCGCCAACCTACTGCTGTTTTTGGTTCTCCTTCTTCTTGTGATCCTTGTTGCGCGTTGGCATCTTTTGCCTCGCCTACCTCAATCTTTATACTTTGGCCTCTGCAACTTGGCCTGCTGCTGCTGCTTCATAGTCGCGTGCATTATTCCTTCTTTTGTTGCCACTCCTGGTACTTGTCTACTTTTTATCACGTTTAAACGAATTAATTAAAACATTTTGTTGACATCATTTTAATTGAATAATAAAACATCATCATCATTATATGGCAACATGGGATTTATGTATTGTGAAGCGTTTAAGCCATCATGGGTTTGTTGTTTATGTGGTGCAAATGCGCTTTGTTAGCGTGGTTAGTGCAGGATTTTATAACGTCAATTGCAATAAGTTGCCAGCAATGCCCGCTACGTGCTTCAGTTTTTACTTCATAAATACTAAAGACCTAAGAGCTGGGCTAAAATTTGATTCACAGGTCCTTCAGTTATTTTCGAAAATCATAGGAAGGCGGTTAAGATCCATCCTGGAGAGTTCCTAAGGCTTCGTTCTAAATTGGGAGCCAAGACACTTCAATCTGGCGAAAAACGGACTGGAAAGTATTGAGCTGAGTCCACAGGGTATACCGGAATGTGGCAATAGTAAAATAAACTCATGCCTTGGGTAGTGCCACTTCCGTCTAAGCTGTGGCCTGCGCTTTACACCCGAATAGACAACAGACCACCGCGACCCCGCAATAGAACCATAGTAAACCACCACAGACTTTTCTCAACCCGAAAATTTTCGGGGTCATCTTTGATAGCCTGCTTTCCTTTTCCGCGCACACAACCGCAAAGGCAAAGAAACGTACAAGGCAATTGGCCGGCCGGTTCTGAACTATGTTGCGCCTGTTTGGTCGCCGCGGACTAGTTTAACGAAGCTTCAGACTTGTCAGAACGCCGCACTCCAGACAGCGATGGGATGCCTTCTGATATGCCTCTACAACTACAAGAATCTTGAAGTCTGTAACCTTATACGAGAGAGAGTTGCTGGAGAAAGACGATGTCATTTTAGAATTTCTTCTGCTCGAGCCTACGGTTAGGTAAAGCTACACTGGCTAGCCACTAAGTAGTTCGTAG
>NW_023458566.1:4678582-4691779 GCF_013731165.1 Rhagoletis pomonella | reverse complement strand
AAGTGGGTGAAATAAAAATGCGAAAAACGTATTCTAAATATAAAAAAAAGTCTTTCAAAAGCACCATATTGCGCGCATCTGGAACTTTTTGTGTGTTTTTGTTTCTGTAATTTTACAATGGCGTCTGCATGGTGTCAACTTAGACTACTCAACTCCGGTTCCTACGCCAAAACAACAACATTATGGCTGGTAATGTTTTTTTTTTTAGTTTTTGTATTGTAATTGTTGCTGGTGTTGCATGTTAACGCGATGGCTGCCTGAGTGTGGGATATAAGGTAAGAAGAAAAGGACCTACGGCAACAAGTCAACAGCGTTTTGCAAAACCAACAGAACGATTAAAAATCCAATAATCGAAGGAAACAATGACAAATGTATACACACAAATGGCCTATACGTAAGTATGTAAGTAAAGGAACAAAAATAAATAAGTCAAAAGTATTTTGGTGTCTTCGTTGTTCTTCTTGGGGCTGGGCCATAAGCATATACATATGCACTTACTTAGTACGTTTTGATAAACGTATTTTCTATGAAGACATATATATATGTATATATTATTTGCTCGAATAATACTAGATTTGTTTTTCATTACATTCAATGTTTTCTATAAAAACCTGAAATGTAACCAGGTTGTCCCTTGGGTTTTACTTCTGGTACTACTCTAAAACTTTGGTCCCAAGTCCCTCAAATGAAATAAGTCAATTATATTTTTAAGACAGCAAACGATTTATATCGAACTTAGTATTTAACTTACCTTAAACGATATGGAGCATGCAAAGGTCGGAGTTCTCTTAGGCTCAGTTCACTCATAGTCATATTCACATGCATACATATATACATGCATATGTGATATTTTTGAGGCTAAGCGTGTAATGCCGAGCCAAACGGACATGCGAACAAAAGCAAGTGAACCCCTCTAGCCACCATCAAACCCCGCCCAGAGCGAGTATTGTAAATCACTAAGTCGCTTGAGATCAGTAATTTCACGTGACTCGACAAAGACAAACAGATTTGTATGTAAAAGGAACCACCGCTGAGCCAAACCTCCATCCCTAACCTTTTCGGATCAGCCAGGCTCACTTGTCGGTCTATCGCAATGAACTATATAGAGGAACTGATTGCGCTTACCCGGGCTAGAAGCCTTGCAAAGAAACTCCAAAGCTGCCAGCGAAAGGATGACAGCTGATCGACCAGGTAAACCTACTGTAGAAAATAAATTGGAACTGTCTTAAGCAGAGTAGCAGAAAACGTCGCTCACCAGATAGGTTGGGTTTGAGTATGTTAAAACCAACCAGCGGGCCTAAAGATATTGAGAACGCTGTGGAGACTTATTTAAGACAGATCTTGCAACGATGTAAGCTCACATGTTTCTAGTTTGTTGCATTTGCGTCTCATAAAAGCTAGGCATCTGTAAAGGAGGTACTCTACCGTTCTCTGATCGTTTTCGTTGCTGCAGGTTGTACCGAGTTTTTTATAGAAACTGCCCATCCTTATAGCTCCGCGCAACGTCGGGACTAGGTTTTCCTAACAAAGTGTGTTTCTTTAGGATAGCAGCCGGAACCCATGCGCCACCTATGGCCCGGTTATTGAAAATTGCGGAGAAAAAATTTCCCAGTATTTATATATGTATGCGGTCCTCGAGTGAGACCGACGTGGACCTTTCCCTGAGTAACTGATCATCAGCCTCATTTCCGGGAATATAGCGATGTTCAGGGTTCCAAACTAAATCTCTTTCCAACTGACTACTAGACTAGATAAGATTTAAAGGGGGAAGCAGGTCACCTAGTTACCACGACCGAAAACGATCTATTGTAACCGGCCTCAATTTGGTGGCCGTTGAGAAAGTTCAACTCTCTTTACTGGGATCTGATTCTACTGGCTCCGTGTGACTGTTCACCAGACCATAAAACCGTAACCTAAGTTCGGACGTACGTACCATTGCTCCAGGTTGAGGTGGTGTCCCTCAGCCAAAGTAATTCATTAGTTCCATGAAGCGAGGTTGAGGGTATTTTCATTTACGGAACCCTTGTCTGGCGGAACACACTCGAGAAGTCTTCACTTGCCAATCCGACTAGGGCACGTACAGCTGATTAATCTAGTCGGTATTAGTACAGCAGTAACAACCCCTCTTATGCTGGGCTGGCTGTTAACGTATTGTTGAACTAAACTAATGTCAATAAATCAGGCAAAACTGTCGCTGCAGAAACTGCCATAGGCTCAGAGCAAACCGGGTGGTTCACTCGCTCGAAATCTGGGCTTTCATTTTATTCCTGATCATAAAGATTACTGCGCCTCAGAAACGGCTCACAGTAAGTTCTTCTCTAACTAAATTCACTCCAGACATGACCGGGTGGGCGGAAGCAATGAACGTCTTGTCGGATGAATCAAACCTTGGTGGCAGGGTTGGTTGAGATGTTTTTTCCTGGAGCTCTCCATTTAAACCGACTATGTTCGGAGAGTCCTTCAGGCGGATTCACTTCTTAAGAGTGTAGCGTCAGTTAGGGAGGCGAGCATACATATATTCTTATGGTCAAGCATCTATCGGGGTCCTGAACTGTATGCTGGTGCGCACGAAATTAGCCGGGGAATGACTGCCCTCCCTATCAATCGCCTCGGAGTATTTTCTAATCAGGCTTTGGGTTTATTGGCAACAGCGATATTGCAAGAAGCTGCTTGGCTGACGACTTTCCAAAGAATTCCACCCTTGAAATTTTGTCACCGGATAGAGAGCAATTCGGAAGACCTCTGTCCTCCTGTCGTTCACTCTTGGACAGTTGGGCCGCATGTAAGCTCAACGGGCGCTGGGTTAAAACTCGAACTTGCGCAATTGCAAAATCATTCCTAGCTATGGTGGTTCGGAGGCGGTCAAAGGAGCTGCTTATGCTCCCAAAACCTCAACTCTGGCCATTGTGCGATTGGTATTCACGCGGTAGAGGTAAGAATCTTACCTGATTCCCCCTATAGGAGCTACCAAGATGGTGATGGGGTGAAATCATCTCAGCACTTTCTATAGACTCCGGCTTCGCAGGGCTAAAGTAGACACATTTTATATCGCAGAGCTCTCAGGTATTGTAACTAGCCGCATTCGTAGTTTGTAATCTGCTCGCGGCGCTTGGCCGTCTAAATAATGTTATCCGTTTAGTTTTCGTGATGTTACAAAGGACAATCTCTTAAATGTCCAAGTGCGTGCTTCGTCTGGGATAACCGCACCTAACCCTATATGATTCCTTCTATGTCATCAACTCAGCGATTATCTCACATTTGCGCTAATACAACCGTTTAAATATCTCTTGTTCTAAATTTTAGGCTTATTCGACGACACTTAAAAATATGTCTTCCATCATTAGCCTATATTTACACTTATCTCCTCTTTCTAGTTCACTTTTATGAACCATTTATTTTCTGCCAATATTTTCCCTGACTCCATACAAATTTTTTCATAAATAAGCATAGACACATCAAATTTCCAGTATTTTCCATAAACAGCAGACAGAAGTGATGTCAATCCATTTATCAGCGGGTCGGGCACTGTCTTGCTGTGTGTGTTCCGTCCGCGCCGTAAATGGCGGCTGTGCTGCTTGCCGACAGGAAGACGTCAGAATTCCACATTTATGTGTCACGAATGCATCTTTGCCACCAGCACACCAAATTACACAGCCATTTTAGCAAACAAAAGTCTAAAAAAAAAAAATACCTCAAATAAGAGCAAACACATGCTGCTCTTCCGCCACTGCCGGTGCCGTTGCAGTTGCATTTGCAGTAAAGCCTCAAAGCGTTTACAAGAAGTTTGTGGTGCTCCTCCTTGCTGGCGTTAAAGTTTCTTGTTTCGCAAGTGTTTTTCATGTTGTTGTTTTTTTTATAGACATTAGCTCGTTGCGGTTTGCGGTATCGTCTATATGTTGTGGTTAGTTACACACTGCAACGCTTACTACAGCCATCTTCACATGTATGTACATATGTACATAAATTTATGGTGCTTTATATTTTATATGCATATGTCATTTACACAGATGCTTAGCAAATGGTTCACTTAGGGTTTTTGCTATTATTATATTCGATTATTGTTGTTCTTATAACGCTGCTTCTCTGACAGCAGACGACGCCCATTCATACCCATTTACCCATCGAACAGTCACTCATTCACTGCCATTGCTTCCATGATTATGATCCTTTGAAACGTATTTTTATTGAAGGAACGTGACAAAGGCGAAATTGCTATGTTGCATTGCATATCGATGAGTGCAGAAGCATTGGCAGCAGCTCATTGGTTGTAATGAGCCAAAATGTCATTAAATGATCGTCCCATACTTGGTTTTTGTAAAGTCCTCGAAAACGATCAATTAAATTGTTAAGTAAATTAACGATGTAAAATAAATGGTTTAGAACGCATAAGTCCAGTCGTGGAGTAATGACGTATCTCTTTTGTCAGTCAGATACTTAAAAAATGGCACGCACTTTGATATGAAAATTGCTGACATACTTGCATATGTAGCTTTTGCTCGCGATCCGCCCACGTGATATACAGTTTAACGTTACGCTTAAGGATCCCACCAATTTTGACTGAAAAATAGGAAAACACATGATGGAAAATATTTTCTAACCAAAGTTCTCAACAATACCTTTCCTTTCATATCCTTATTGCGATGTTTTAGATAAATTGTGTAGAATCGAAAATCAGTGGCAACCTTACACTATTTCTATATAAAGGGAAAGCATTGTTGAAGGACCTTCTCTTGGTACCCATTAATAGTAACATTTTACCTTTTTTTCTAAACAAAAAATTAAATTAAATGCGATTCAGAATAGGTGGCAACCCTATTAAAATTTTTTTTAACTATGGATCTTCCATTTGATGCCCATATTATGATGTTTTAATTAATTTGTAACTAATTTCGAATAGGTGGCAACCTTATGCGAATCTTCTCCTAGATAGTGCCTATTCAGATAAGCTTAAAATTATCCAACACATTATCTGGGTACAAAATTTCTTCAAAATCCGAGCCTTCCGTTTCCGAGAACCCTATGGATTTATAAATATATACAATAATTGCTCATTTAATGTAGTAAGATAACATATTCCGGAACAAACATTTTTACTGGAGGGCATTCTACCGGAATTCGCAATAATATTAACAATTTTGCAAAACGCGTTTTCTACGGCAAATTTGCTTAGATTTTCGCCTAAAAACTCCTACACATGCCCTAACATATGCACATAGCACATAAATTTATTTTAAGTATCGAACTGTAAAATATGTGTCGCAGCTGGCGAATGATGCATATTGGAACCATTGAAACGCGAACGAGCTTGCGCGCCAGTCAGGAAAGTTGGATGCAAGTGGCACAATCATCAGCTAGCGTTTATGCACGCACACAAATTCATACAAAACTGCATGGAAGTATGTATGTATGTATGTATGTATGTATGTGTGTACAATATATGCATATAACTGCACGCACGCGCACTGACCTCGAACCTTTTTGAAATGTGATTGAACTGTCCTGCAGCGTCGACTGTGATGATGATGACGACAACAACTACTGCGACCACAACCACGGCAACGACAACGAATCCGATTCCGATTCCGATTCCGATTCCAATTCCAATTTCGACTCTGATAGCAATGCAGATGCAGATGCCGATGATGGCGCGATGCAGAAGGCGACATTGGAATCAACGAACCAGTGGCCCTGTTGCCTAGCCATTGCATTATTTGCATTCAAGGCGTATACGTTGCCGGCGCGCCATTATCGCATGAAGCGCTGAACAAAGAGCAAGGAAGCATACGTTCATCTAAATATGTACATACATACATATGTACTCTTGCATGTATTAATGTGAGTTGGTATTTATGTGCATTTGTTGGCTGCGATGCGAATGCGAACGCTTGTGCAGATTGCTTGTGAGTTGCTATCACCTCGTCGCCGCCACCCCACCCCGGTGCAGCCACTCTCTTTCTTTTTTGCTCTACAACTGGCTGATTGTTTTGCGTGATTCGTGGCAAAGAAGTGGTGCGCTGCTGTTTATTGCATTTCATTTTTTCGCAGCTAGTTTCTATGTACTCGTATGTATAAAAAAAAAATGCAAAAAACTGTGAAAAAATTCGAAATAAAAAAATGCAAGTATGCTTCATATTGAATGGCCACTCAAGACGCATTTCATATGCGCTCATGGAAATCGGTGTTAATCGCGCAGATAAACAGAAAATTGTGCGCATATTTACAATGGCTCGACAAAACAAAGTGTAATGTAAAAGACTGAATGCCAACGCAAATTAAAGTCCCATGTCCGAATGGCTCTAAATAACCCCCGTCAGGGGTTATCGCTCCTGTGGCGACACTGTCAGTTCCGAATGTGTAAAATTCTCTTCTCGTTTAAAATTCAAAGCGCATACATAAATGCGTCTGCTGCTGCTTAGCTTTTGCAATTACATACATACATATTATACTAGGAGCAAATGCAAAGCGCCTAGCTAGCAGGACGGGAAGTATTGCACCTACATATGTATGTATGTATGTAAATAGAAAACTTACTAGCAATCAGTTAGACAGTTCTTATAGCCTTTTATGTATGTGCAGCAGTGGAAAAAATTCCGTCGAGAGGATAACGGGGGGCATTATTGACCCGACACTACTAAATAGTTTGCAATATTGCGCTTACATACAAATGTAAATACCTTCCTCAAAGGAACTTAGAATTCAAATACATACTACTATGAAGACTTTATGACCTTCAGTTGTATTCAACTTGAAAAACTCTCATGAATTTGGAGGCGGTCTAGTGGAAAATTTTATGATTGAGACTGGAAGCGGATAAAAATAATTAAACGATTTTCACACCTAATAAAATTTTGAAAGCTTTTGGATGATAGCATCATCTCTCAGACCTTACTCGCTTCTTCACTGCAAAAAGTCCCTTTCACTAAAATGCATAAATGTTATGAATTCACCTCAGTATTTCGAAAGACAATTTCGGAAACTATCTTGAGCGCTCTTCAAAATGAATGAAAAGAAATAAAAAGCAAAATTAATAAAGTAAAAATAGAAAATACAAAAAATATTTCAAAAATTAAAAGAAATATGAATATTTTTTTTCGTTTTACACCAATAAAATCTAAAAAACAAAAGAATATAAATTTAAAAAAAACATGCTTTTCAAAACAATAAAACAAGAACATGAATGAAAATGAAATAAAAAAACTTTATCAAAAAAGGAAATAAGTTTTTAATACAAACTTTAAATATAAAAATTAAATTAAATTAAAAAAAAAATTAAGTAAAAAAAATTCAATGGAATTAAAAAATGATTATTTTTTTAAGCAATTAAATCTAAGATGAAAGAAATTTAAACTGAAAAAATTGATATTACAATGAAAGATAAAAATAAAATATTTAAAAAAAAAAATTTTATGAAAAAAAATATATATATTTTAAAACAATTAAGTCTAAAAATTTAAAAGAAAATTATATTAACAAAAGAATCAAAAATCAACGGCCGTCGTTAAACAGAAAAAAATAAGGACCTTCTGAAACGCATCAGGTCTGTAGTAAGTGTTCTTACCGGCCTCATCACAGGGCACTGCGCCATTGCAACGTTGCTCCAGATAGAAAGGGGTAAAGTGGGGGTTATGGGTATATAGTGAACCCCTACCAATGACAAATTTTAAAAAACCACTCCTTGCAGAAGCTGTCGCAATGCAGCTCATACGACCCGGATTCAAGCTTATTCAGCATACTCGCAAAGATATCGGAAATGAAACTCTGGGACGGCCTCAATTTCATTCAGACAAGAATATTGTGAGAAGCCTTTAGAACCTGAGAGTAAATATATTATATAAGCGTTACTTAGTAGTTTGTACACTGAAGAGTATCTCAGCGAGCATGCTATGAGTTCCTATACAGATCTCAGTAGCAATGTTAATTTACCGAATTCAAAAAAACCAAATTCTTAACTTCAGTTCTTAAAATAGAACAGGAAACGTTCCCAACGATTTAATTAATATTAGTTGACAGTACAAATAGGTTTAGATACAATTTTCCGTATATTAAATTGGTTTGCCTTCAAAAGGTAATGCCAAAATTTTTCCGTACTTACTTACAGTTTAACCGCGGATAAAATTCAAAACTCTTATACGAATACATACATAATTATACAGTATGTACATTTGTAGGTATGTGGCGTTCAATTCCTAAATTCGGTGAACTTAAAAAACACATCCTCCCATAAGTGCCCACATATCGTCATATGCTACACCCCCATTGAAATTTTCAAAACACCACCTTGATATTTCCACTTAAAGTAAATTTTCATTGTCGGCGACATTGGTCATTAGCGGCTGCCGTAAGCCGATGAAATGTTCATTGACATTTCACATTTTTATTTTATTTAATTTTATATTTTTAATAAATTATCAACAACGCTAAACGTAACAAAATAAATTACAAAGTAACATTATGCATACATACTTAAAAGTCTATGTGGAAATGAGAATATATGCATACTTCCATACCCTGCAAAAAATGCGACTAATTCGGGATGACTCCGAGATCAATCGCAAAGGAACATACGACTTACAGATATCACTTTTGATCTCTTTAGTTATACATTTAGAACAGGGATCAAAAATAAGAGTTATTTTTGAAATTTCAATTCAAAAGGTCAGTCCGAAACAATTTGTCTATTTCAAGTTTTTTTGTAGCAGTTTGATGCTTGTTAGCCAAGGTATATTAATCCTATATGATTTAAATTTTTCTGACTTTTTTCAAAAAAGTCAGTAATTAAGCGCTATTTTTTACCGAAAGTTTTTCAATTAAAAATTGCAAGTAAATTTTAACTTTTATTTCTCTAGCCAAAAATAAGAGTTAAAATTTATGTATTTTGTTGAAATCTAAGTTTTATTTAAAATTTGACTTTCAAATTTTTGATAAAAAATAGCATTTAACATATTCATAACAATACAGCAGGTTTTAATAAAAAAATCTCAAAGTGAAAAATATATATATATGTACATATTTGTTTTGCTTTTACACTTATGCCGAATTTCCACCAGGCAGTGAAATTACAAAAAATTGGAGGCATTTACAAAATGCCATCAGCAAATGAACTTAATGACAATTTTTGAACGTAATGACACCAATATTTATTAATGCCCACCTTTGTCATTACAATTTTTGAGATTTTATGCCGAGTGGAAACGGAGCATTAGACATAACGGGTTTTCAGAAAGAACAAAAAAATACTTTCGCTATTCACATTGCACATTTCGCTATCGTTTTATTAGAAATGAAAAATATCTTTTTTTTATACGTAGCAATAAAATGTTTTTAACTTAAACGCAATATTTTTTGAATAAAATTCTTTTTTGTTATTTTTCTATAAATATACCGTCCAAGCTTTAAGCAAAACCATATTAATCACACTTTCAAACTTTATACAAAATTTGAGAAAATTCAACAAATTTTTATAAAATTTTCAACTTTTTAACCTGAATTCTTAAAACATTTTTGGGTATGCAGTTTAATAGCCCATACAATTTTATTCCAATGAAATTTCAAACGCCTAAAAAATTCCGTTGATTTCTGAGAATTTTTTCTTTTTTTGGTTACGGATTTTTGTACTTCTTTTCATATAAGCATAAATTTCTTATGAAATAAAATGCGGGTGACCGTTCGCAATAAAGTTTCACAAAATTCACGCCGGTTTTGGTAAATTGCACTTGTTATATAAAAAAAAGACTCTCCAAAAAAAAATTCTCGATTGAATTTTGCTCTTCATTAGACTAAAATTGTATGGGCTATAAAACTGTATACCCAAAAATGTTCTAAAAATTCAGATTAAAAAGTTGAAATTTTGTTGAAAATATGTTGAATTTTCCCAAATTAAGTTAGAAACTGTGATTAATATGGTTTTGGTTAAAGCTTGGATGGTATTTTTATAGAAAAGTAACAAAAAAATGTCCTCGAAAAACATTACGAATATTTAAAAGAATCAACAGGTGGTAATTTGTTTGAGTCACTGTATATTCACAGCCGCATAGTTAGCTTTGGAAATTCATCAGGCTTAAAAATAAACAACTTTGAAAAATATAGATTTTTCTCTCTGATGTGAATTTTATCCACAAAAATTTTATTTAAAAAGAGTTTAACTATAGGGTCAGGCAGAGATGTAAAGTTTTGTCAACTAAGAACTGTGACTATGAAAATCGATAGTTAAACTCTTGACAGTGGTTATCTACGCTCTGCCGAATTCGGTCCTAATTGATCTCCAATAATACTTGTACGAAATCAGGTGTGACTAATTAATGCCCAGTTGTACCCCAAGGAGACTAATCCTGGAATACTCATTTTTAGAAATTAGTCGCACAATTTTTAGCTTGCAAATTGAACGTGCAAGCGTCCAAATGCACACACGTATTTGCATGCATACATAAATAGTTCAACACAGCTGTTACGTGTTTGGCATACATACAATTGCATAGACTTAAACATAAAATGCCAGTTTTTATCAATATGTACATACATAATTCTATTTCTAATTCTATACAGCCAATAGCAAAAAATGCGCCGGCAACAAGTGATATGTACATATGTACATACATATGTATGTATGACAACAAAAAACAACCATGACATTGCAAATACATACCTTTCCGAAATAGAAACATTGAAAGAAAGCAATGTGAATGTGACATTAGACAAGTAGAAAAAGCAAAAAATTAAAAAAAAAAAATAAGCATTCACAAATTTGGTGGAAAAATACATATATATGTAGGTAGGTATATTTATTTATATGCATGCATGTATGCACAATTGTATGTCCAAAAGGTGGGTAAATATCTAGCGATGTTATAGACTGACGTCATTTGTCCTTGAATTCGTATTTGATGCTAAGCAAAACACAAACAAAATTCGCAAATTTCAATGCACTCGCAGTTAAATAATAATTCGTAGCATTGTTGTTGTTGTTGCTGTTGTCATACAACAGCACAAACATATTCATACATATATCAAATACTTATGTATACATACATATATGTTTGTTGGCTTGTTTGAACAACAGCAAGAATAATCAGCAGCAAATAATAGCAATAGTTCCTAACAGGGAATTTTTTTCACCGGCAGAAAATATAATGCATACGTGCTGCAACGACACGCAGCAAATTCAGAAAGCCGGAGAAAAAAATGCAAGCGACACTTTTTTTTCATAATTTTCTTTATGCTGCATAAATGCGTCCAGAAGCTCTAGGAGCAGTTGTGGTTGAAATAAAAAATTTTTGAAAAAAAACTTGGGCAAATAAATTTAAACTTCAGACAAATAAAATTAAACTTTTGGCAAATAAAATTAAACTTTACTGTAGTACTAAACAGTGCTTGAAACATTGATAGCACTACAGTAGGTTTGAATTTTATTTGCCTAAAGATTAATTTCATTTGCCCAAATTTTAAATTTATTTTCCCAAAATTTAATATTATTTGCCCAAAGTTTAAATTTATTCGCCCAGAGTTTAATTTTATTTTCCAAAGGTTTAGCTTAATATGACAATGCTATACAGCAGTGCCGATCAGCGAGAGCTTTTACACTACCTTCATACAAAACCCATGAAAGCTTTGGAAAGCTTCTACCACGCGAAGTTTTTTGGCCTTGACTGATTAACATAAGCGATGACCAGAGAGTATTTCTACGCTGTGCACGCTCAGAAAAAATCTAAGGAGAGCTTTTAAATGTATTTTTTTCGGGATACATATATACATACATATAATATTATAATAATTCTAATATAAGCAATTTCATAGGCACTTTTAAATCGGCGAAGTGCAGAGGGAGCTTTTACTTTGCGCGCGTCTTTACAGAAAGTTTAAAAGAACTTTCCCCGCGTATAAGGCTGTGCCCATCAATTGCACGCACACTACAAAAATGCGCTGCCGAAGCTGACCACCTCTGTTTTAAATCAACAACGAGCATAATGAGCTTTTATCCAATGCCCCGTCCCCGTGTATGTATCAAACTTACATACATCTTTAAGAAGCTTCGCCCGCGGAGTTTTTCTGTACAAATTATATGCTTCTACAATGTACCTACTCATAAAGAGTTCAAAACACAATTGGCCAAAGTATTGAATGCTTATAAAAGCTGGTTTGAAATCAGTCACAAAAAAATTATTCCGAAAACAGAGCTTTGTTAAGCTGTTTATAGATTCTGCAACAGTGCGGGCCGAAAAGAATCTTTTTCATGGGTCCGTCCGAATGAAAAAAAAGCTTGACTAGCATGTATGTATATGAAGTGATCAACACTGTTTACGACTAAAATACATATGTACATACATCCCACATGAGAAGCTTTTAAAGCTTTTTATAGGTTATGTATATATAAATATATATGGACGCTCACATAATAATTAGTGAATAGTTTAACGTGAAAAAATTCTCACATGGATGCCAATTAGTAGTTAGATTTAAAAATATTTAAAATTTGAAGATAACTAAAATTTTATTAGGTATTTTAAGTGTGTAAGGTCTTTTATTGTTGGCACTTTCATTCTTTGGAAAACTTGATGCTTTAATAGCCACAGTGGTTATGTATCTTAAATAGTGACAGAGAGAGCTGTTACAGTCTGCAGGTCTATATAACATAGTGAGCTCTGTTGCGACGTCTCGTGAAACTCTTTTGTGACATTCTGCTCTTTGACCCAGTAGCAACCACGAGAAATTTAGCAAATATTTCGCTAAATTATTCCTGCAATGCACTCAGTGAATACCGATCAGTTGTATGTATATATGTAAATAGAAAGAATAGTTTCTCCCACAGATCAGGTAGGGCTTTTGACAATTTGTGGAATCCCCAGATTATGCCGATGCCTTTTCTCCCTGCAGTGTCATATAGGATATTGTGTCTTTTGTGAGGCTGTTTACATTTTTTTTAGATCTCTTCGCTTCAGTTTATTTCCTCCCTAATTGAGCTCATCCTTAATAATATTGGCTCCTACTGATAGGAAATGCACGGGGTCGATTGCTGTGTTAGCTACTGCCCCTCTTAAAGGACTCTCTGCAATCTAGTTCTCCAATATTCCTTATGGTCTAGTACCCATACTAGCTGGGTCTCGAGTTAAGTTTCTCAATTCCAGGACTAAAGGTGACAAAATAAAGAAGATAGTGATTGGATATACCATCCTCAAATCATAATTAGTCTTATCGGAAGACTTG
>NW_023458566.1:4664475-4678482 GCF_013731165.1 Rhagoletis pomonella | reverse complement strand
GGTCTTGCATTAATTAGATCACTCGACCCAGATAGCACTGTATATATATCATGATCCACTGATCGGATCTTAACCAGATTAGTATGGGACCACTTCTGAGACACTACCTGGTCCAAAGTTATGCGGTAACATACATAAAAAAAAAACAAAAAAAAAATATTCGGACGATCTGATAACCTCCTCCTTTTTTTGGAAGTCGGTTAAAAATAGAAAATACAAAAAATATTTCAAAAATTAAAATAAATTTAAATCAATTTTTTTCGTTTTACACCAATAAAATCTAAAAAACAAAATAATATTAAATTAAAAAAAATATTATTTTCAAAACAATAAAACAAGAACATGAATAAAAATGAAATAAAAAAAAAACTTTAACAAAAAGTAAATAAGTTTTTAATACAAAATTTAAATATAAAAATTAAATTAAATTCAAAAAAAAATAAAGTAAAAAAATTCAATGGAATTTAAAAATAATAATTTTTTTAAGCAATTAAATCTAAAATGAAAGAAATTTAAACTGAAAAAATTTCAATTATAATGAAAGATAAAAATAAAACATGTTTATAAAAATTTTATGAAAAAAAAAATTATTTTTTAAAACAATTTAGTCTAAAAATTTAAAAGAATATTATATTAACGAAAGAATCAAAAATCAACGGCCGTCGTTAAACAGGAAAAAATGGAAGACCTTCTGAAACGCAACAGATCTGCAGTAAGTGCGCTTACCGGCCTCATCACAGGGCACTGCGCCATTGCAACGTTGCTCCAAACAGAAAGGGGTAAAGTGGGGCTTATGGGTGTACAGTGAACCCCTTCCAATGACAAATTTAAAAAAACCACTCCTTGCAGAAGCTGTCGCAATGCAGCTCATACGACCCGGATTCAAGCTTATTCAGCATACTCGCAAAGATATCGGAAATGGAACTCTGGGACGGCCTCAATTTCATTCAGACAAGAATATTGTGAGAAGCCTTTAGAACATGAGAGTAAATATATTATATAAGCGTTACTTAGTAGTTTGTACACTGAAGAGTATCTCAGCGAGCATGCTATGAGTTCCTATACAGATCTCTGTAGCACTGTTAATTTACCGAATTCAAAAAAACCGAATTCTTAACTTCAGATCTTAAAATAGAACAGGAAACGTTCCCAACGTTTTAATTAATATTAGTTGACGGTACACAAATAGGTTTAGGTACAATTTTCCGTATATTTAATTGGTTTGCCTTCACAAGGTAATGCCAAAATTTTTCCGTACTTACTTACAGTTTAACCGCGGATAAAATTCAAAACTCTTATATGAATACCATCGGCGTAGCCAGAATGAAATTTAGGGGGGGGCGGGTGCTCGACCCTATTAAGCTGGCATTTCAGGGTACTATTTTATATATATATAAGGAAAATTTGAAACTTAGGGGGGGCTCGAGCACCCACCTGCCCCTACCTGGCTACGCCCATGATGAATACAAACATACTTATACAGTATGTACATTTGTAGGTATGTGGCGTTAAATTCCTAAATTCGGTGAACTTGAAAAACACATCCTCCCATAAGTGCCCACATATCGTCATATGATAGACCCCCATTGAAATTTTCAAAACACCACCTTGATATTTCCACTTAAAGTAAATTTTCATTGTCGGCGGCATTGGTCATTAGCGGCTGCCGTAAGCCGATGAAATGTTCATTGACATCTCACATTTTTATTTTATTTCATTTTATATTTTTCATAAATTATCAACAACGCCAAACATAACAAAGTAAATTACGAAGTAATACTATGCATACATACTTAAAAGTCTAAGTGGAAATCAGAATATATGCATACTTCCATACCCTGCAAAAAATGCGACTAATTCGGGATCAATCTCAAAGGAACATGCGACTAAGATCACTTTTGATCTCTTTAGGTATATGTATTTACATATAGAACAGGAATCGAAAAAATAGTTATTTTTGAAATTTCAATTCAAAAGGTCAGTCGGAAACAATTTGTCTATTTAAATTTTTTTTGTAGCAGTGTGGTGCTTGTTAGCCAAGGAATATTAATCCTATATGATTTAAATTTTTCTGGTCAAAAATAAAAGTTAAAACTCGAATTTTATTTTTACGGTCAGATATAAAAGTTAAAATTTGACTTTTTTTGGTCAAATATAAAAGTTAAAATCTGAGTTTATTAATTCTATTTTTTCGGTTAGAAATAACAGTTACAGTTTTACTAAAATTTTTTGTTATCAAATAGAAGTTTTGAGTACGTGAAAAAAAAACTCGAAGTGAAAAATGCATATTTGTTATTCACGTTGCACATTTCACTATCATTTATATTAGAAATGAAAAATATTTTTTTTATACGTAGCAATAAAATGTTTTTAACTTAAACGGTTACAATCATATATAATATCAATAAAATGTTATCTTTAATTATTGATCGAATAAATAAAGGTCATATTTTAACTTTTATTCTTTAATTGAAAATATAAAAGTCAAGGCTTAACTTTTTGAAAATATAAAATATTTTTTTTACTGAAAATATATCGTGAAAAATAACATATATTTATTGACTCTTTAAAAAAACACAAAAGCTACGATCCCTTCTATATAGTAGTATGAACAATCGCTTTTGTTCGAGCATGTCCTATGTATAAAGAGACTAATTGTACCGCTTTGCTCTCGAATGAGTATGAAAATTGAGTAGTCGCATTAAAAAAAATCAAAATAAAAATTAAAATTTGCGCCAGCTGATAATCGAACAGGGATGAGTCGAGACTAAGGGACGAATTCAAAGTGCAACATTCAACCGTTGTTAACTTTGCCGCGAAAAAGAGTTTGACTAAGTAACTTGACTTGAGTAACTCAAACAAATGGCCCCGTGTGGATTTTTTTTAAATATTCGTAATATTTTTTTTTTTTTTTTTTTTTATAAAAATACCGTCCAAGCTTTAACCAAAACCATTTTAATCACAGTCACAAACTTTTTACAAAACTTGGAAAAATTCAACAAATTTTCAACTTTTTAACCTGAATCCTTAGAACATACAATTTTATTCCAATGAAATTTCAAACGCCTAAAAAATTCCGTTGATTTCTGAGATTTTTTTTTTTTGTGGCGGATTTTTGTACATCTTTCCATATAAGCATAAATTTCTTATGAAATAAAATACGGGTAACCGTTTGCAATAAAATTTCCAAAAATCAACGCCAGTTTTTGTAAATTGCACTTGTTATATAAAAAACAACGAAAGCAGCCCCCAAAAAGATTCTCAAAAATCAACGGGCTTTCTTAGCCGGTTAAAACGTGCTCTTCATTAGACTAAAATTGTATGGGCTATAAAACTGCATACCCCAAAAATGTTCTAAAGATTCAGATTAAAAAGTTGAAATTTTGTTGAAAATCTGTTGAATTTTTCCAAGTTTTGTATTAAGTTCGAAACTGTGATTAATATGGTTTTGGTTAAAGCTTGGATGGTATTTTTATAGAAAAATAACAAAAAAAGATTTGCCCGAAATACAATAAAAAAATATTTAAAAAGAATCAACACGGGATCATTTGTTTGAGTCACTGTATATTCACAGCCGCATAGTTAGCTATGGAAATTCATCAGGTTTAAAAACACACAAGTTTGAAATATCTAGATTTTTCTCTCTGATGTGAATTTCATCCACAAAAAACTTAAATTTAAAAAGAATTTAACTATGTGTAGGGGGAGGCAAAGATGTAAACTTTTGCCAACTAAATAAGAACTGTGACTATGAAAATCGATAGTTAAACTCTTGTCAGTGGTTAACTACGCACTGCCGAATTCGGTCCTAATTGTTCTCCAATAATACTTGTACGAAATCAGGTGTGACTAATTAATGCTCAATTGTACTCCAAGGAGACTAATCCTGGAATACTCATTTTTAGAAATTAGTCGCACAATTTTTAGCTTGCAAATTGAACGTGCAAGCGTCCAAATGCACACACGTATTTCCATGCATACATACATAAATAGTTCAACACAGCTGTTACGTGTTTGGCATACATACAATTGCATAGACTTAAACATAAAATGCCAGTTTTTATCAATATGTACATACATAATTCTATTTCTAATTCTATAGAGCCAATAGCAAAAAATGCGCCGGCAACAAGTGATATGTACATATGTACATACATATGTATGACAACAAAAAACAACCATGACATTGCAAATACATATCTTTCCGAAATAGAAACATTGAAAGAAAGCAATTTGAATGTGACATTAGACAAGTAGAAAAAGCAAAGAATTAAAAAAAAATAAGCATTCACAAATTTGGTGGAAAAATACATACATATGTACGTAGGTATATTTATATGCATGCATGTATGCACAATTGTATGTCCAAAAGGTGGGTAAATATCTAGCGATGTTATAGACTGACGTCATTTGTCCTTGAATTCGTATTTGATGCTAAGCAAAACACAAACAAAATTCGCAAATTTCAATGCACTCGCAGTTAAATAATAATTCGTAGCATTGTTGTTGTTGTTGTTGTTGTCATACAACAGCACAAACATATACATACATATATCAAATACTTATGTATACATATATGTTTGTTTGTTGGCTTGTTTGAACAACAGCAAGAATAATCAGCAGCAAATAATAGCAATAGTTCCTAACAGGGAATTTTTTTTCACCGGCAGAAAATATAATGCATACGTGCTGCAACGACACGCAGCAAATTCAGAGAGCCGGAGAAAAAAATGCAAGCGACACTTTTTTTTCATAATTTTCATTATGCTGCATAAATGCATCCAGAAGTTCTAGGAGCAGTTGTGGTTGAAATAAAAAATTTTTGAAAAAAACTTGGGCAAATAAATTTAAACTTCAGACAAATAAAATTAAACTTTTGGCAAATAAAATTAAACTTTACTGTAGTACTAAACAGTGCTTGAAACATTGATAGCACTACAGTAGGTTTGAATTTTATTTGCCTAAAGACTAAATTCATTTGCCCAAATTTTAAACTTATTTTCCCAAAATTTAACATTATTTGTCCAAAGTTTAAATTTATACGCCCAGAGTTTAATTTTATTTTCCAAAGGTTTAGCTTAATATGACAATGCTATACAGCAGTGCCGATCAGCGAGAGCTTTTACACTACCTTCATACAAAACCCATGAAAGCTTTGGAAAGCTTCTACCGCGCGAAGTTTTTTGGCCTTAACTGATTAACATGAGTATGATGACCAGAGAGTATTTCTACGCTGTGCACGCTCAGAAAAAATCTAATGAGAGCTTTTAAATGTATTTTTTTCGGGATACATATATACATACATATAATATTATAATAATTCTAATATAAGCAATTTCATAGACACTTTTAAATCGGCGATGTGCAGAGGAAGCTTTTGCTTTGCACGCGTCTTTACAAAAAGCTTAAAAGAACTTCCCCCGCGGTTAAGGCTGTGCCCATCAATTGCACGCACACTACAAAAATGCCCTGCCGAAGCTGCCCACCTCTGTTTTAAATCAACGACGAGCATAATGAGCTTTTACCAGGTGCCTCGTCCCCGTATATGTATCAAACTTACATACATCTTTAAGAAGCTTCGCCCGCGGGTTAATCGCTTTCATTATAAATAGAGTTTTTCTGTACAAATGATATTCTTCCAAAATGTACCTACTCATAAAGAGTTTAAAACATAATTGGCCAAAGTATCGAATGCTTATAAAAGCTGGTTTGAAATCAGTCACAAAAAAATTATTCCGCAAACAGAGCTTTGTTAAGCTGTTTATCGATTATGTAACAGTGCGGGCCGAAAAGAGCTTTTTTTATGGGTCCGTCCGAATGAAAAAAAAGCTTGACTAGCATGTATGTATGTAAGCGATCTACACTTTTTACGACTAAAATACATACATACATCTCGCGTGAGCAGCTTTTTGAAGCTTTTTATAGGTTATGTATATATAAATATATGGAGGCACATAAAATAAATACTGAATCGTTTAACGTGAAAAAAAGTCTCACATGGATGCCAAATAATAGTTAAATTTAAAAATATTTCATTTTTGAAGATAAATAAAATTTTATTCGGTATTTAAGTGTGTAAGGTCTTTTATTGTTAGCATATCATTTTTTGGAAAACTTGATGCTTTAATAGCCACAGTGGTTATGTATCTCAAACAGTGACAGAGAGAGCTTTTACCCTGTGCACGGCTATATAACATAGTGAACTCTGTTGCGACTTTTCGTGAAACTTTTTTGTGACATTCTGCTCTTTGATCCAGAAGCGACCACGGAAAAATTAACAAATATTTCGCTTATTTATTCCTGCAACGCACTCAGTAAACACAGATCAGTTGGATATACATACGTAAAAGGCAAGAATAGCTTTTCCCACGGATCAGGTAGGGCTTTTGACAATTTGCGGAATCGATTCTGACTGCAATTCCCGAATGGCGTCAGCAGACATTAGTTGCATCCCTAACTTCCCTTTTCTTGTCTAGCGTTCTATTGTGTCTCTACTCTTCTCAACACTTCTTCTAAGCTTAACTCCTTCAGAAAGTTAAAACACGCTTTGAGAAAGTAAGTAGTGAATGTGGGCGTACTGTGACCAAATGAAACCTGCATTCCGTTCACGTCTTCTGCAGACTGCGTCAAGCCATATCCCTAGATTGTGCCAATGCCTTTTCTCGCTGCAGTGTCATATAGGATATTGTGTCTTTTGTGAGGCTGTTTACATTTTTTTTAGATCTCTTCGCTTCAGTTTAGTTCCTCTCCTAATTGAGCTCATCCTTAATAATATTGGCGCCTGCTGTTAGGAAAAGCACGGGGCGATTGCTGTGTTGGCTACTGCCCCTCTTAAAAGGCTCTCTGTAATCTAGTTCTACTATATTCCTTATGGTCTAGTACCCATACTAGCTGGGTCTCGAGTTAAGTTTCTCAATTCCAGGACTAAAGGTGACAAAATAAAGTAGATAGTGTTTGGATATACCATCCTCAAATCATAATTAGTCTTATCGGAAGACTTGTCTAGATTAGGCAAAATTCGGGGTGGCTTTGTATTCAAGCCATTGCTCGACATAATTTTGAGCATTCAACTTTTTTTCAACGACGACTTTAATCACCACAATCTTCTACATACTGACACACATATATGCATACATAAGTATGAACCTACATACTCCCGTAGTATGGGTCGAGCCATCAATGGTGGCCGATGGTCTTTCGATGAGCAAGTTCCACTATTGCTGAAACAAAACCAACATAAACAACAACCGCAGGAACACAAAAACAAGTGAATGGCAAATAAAGCAACCAATTGGCGAACCATTCGGTCGTTATAACAACAAAAGTAGACTGGATGACGCACAGTGTTGCGATTCCAATTGAGTAAGCTTTGGTCAACTATGGGATTTTTGCCCAACCCGACAAAGTGCGATGAAAGCGTGGAAATCACATTCTTTGAAGGCGCCTCGTTGGATGGTAAGTCAACACTGCATCCTTCAGTGGATATGGAGAAATCTCCAGCGACAAGAAGACTGCATAACCATTCAACATCCTGGGCGGTTCAAATGTCCATCGGAAGGGGCAAGAGTTTTCAAAGTCATATATCCCGACGGACTAAATATGCATTTTGATGTTATGCCACTTGCATTCGGAGGATACGTCACTAAGATCCCCCAATTCGTCATTGGTCACTGTCATCCTTACTGACATGTAGACGTCCATCGGAGTGGTCCCACTAACTACTCCCCAGAAACCAGCTGTCAAACCGAAATCGTACCGAACTGAAAATGCGCTTGTGGGAGACCTGTCTAGTAGCGCTAGACTTTTCAAAGGAATTTTCTGAAGAACCTTCAGACACCGCTTCTCCCACAACGACTAAAACGATGGACGCTGAATTACCTGGGTTTTCGAGCGCCGTCGATTTTAAATTAAGTATCCACGTCGATGGCACACCGATACTTACGGTTAATAACCCCAACAATTTGAGGAGTTACCTTGGGTCATCAAATCACTCGGCGCCCATTTGGTCAACGGCAACTATTACAAGTCATATTTCCTCGGCTGCTATCTCAGGGAACATCCGAACAGACACTGGCTGGAAGCGGAACCATCTCCTAGATACATCATAAGGCATCCCTAAGGACTCACAGACGAGATCGAGACCTATTTACACCGAATGACCACTGCACCACGACGCCTCTCCCTTTCGTCCGATCGCATCGGGAAGACATGTTTCCTGGGCGTGGCGTTAGTCGAGCTTGACGGCAACGATTGACAGACTAGTCGCTTTAGGCAGGCTTAGCAGAGTGCCTCCAGCAACGAAAGCGATTTTATTCCACACAAAAAGTGCAGTTATATAATTTCATTTTGGGCACTTTTAATACTACTCGCAACACTGTGCTTTGTCATGGCGTTGCTACGGGAAGTTTAAATTCGCGAAACTCCGCACATCGAATGTACAAGCCATACAAAATGAATAAAGAAAACAAAACCAACAAAAAGTATGTAGTATATTTCAAAAAGCTGATATCGTCGGAAAGAAAGCTTTAATAGTATGTATGTATGTTTAAGCAGGCATGTGTGTGCATGCGCGCTCAATCAGTTGGACTTGGACTACCATTTGCAGTTCAACAGCATTTTTGTGCAAAACAACAGCTTTTAATAGCACAACACCCCTTCCCTCCTCCTCCAACAGAGGAATAAAGAATTGGCAAAGATGCAAAACAAAAAATCGAAATGTAGAAAACACAAAACTGGTTCTACATATTTACTTCTCGATTACTCTCGAATGGATGGGATGCAGGAGGAGGCTACCTACCGGCTAAGCAAGCAGTCAGGTTCACTGTTTGTCCGTTTGACTGGATTATTTGACCGAGCGGCAAGCATGCCGCTGCCAGTTTGGCAGATTGGCAAGGTTGAGGTTGAGGTTGATTGCGTGGCTTAGGCGTTGGCGTTGGCTGTTCGTTGGGGATCGGTTCATTCGCCACTAGCAGCGTTGAAGCGCGGCACAGTGGTATTTTGGCGGAAGAAATAAAATGTTTTGAATATTCAATTTTCATATTTGAATGGTTTAGCCTAACAAAGTGGTATTTGCCGAAGAAAAATTCATTATAACTTTGTACGAAATTGGCAGTATTATGCAGAAAAAAAGCGACAAAAATCAGAATAATTTTATTCAACTAGTTAAAACCGATTGAGATTTTTGTTCACTTAAGCAATGTGTTTTTTTTATAATTTTGGTTTTTATTATTTTTGTTGTCAAATTTCAGGTGATCGACCAAATATTCAAATAAATATAAGCCGACAAAATTTACACTTTTTAAATAATATCTTTGACAATTTTTATGGACAAAACCTTTGTTCCCTCGATCTTCCGTCGTCTGCTAGCTATAAAAAAAATTAAAGGCCGGAATATTTTCTATCGATTTCTGAAAAAAAATGTAGCGCATATTTACGACTTTTAACATCACCTTATATACATATATAGTAATATGGCATTTATGGTAGTTTTAAGGCATTTTTGGGGTTAAGTTTGTTTGGCAGATATGTGTTAAAATAAACCGATTACTTCCACTTTTTAAATATTTAATTATAATATCGTTACTAACGTGAGGCCAAAATTTTGGAATGATATGTTCATCGGACCGCTTTTACGGCCTTTTTAAGGCATTTTTGGGGTTAGGTTTTTATGGGTGATATACTTGAAAATAAACCGACTACGCCCACTTTTTGAGGGTTAACACATAATTTTAGTAAAAATATGTGGACAAAATTTCAGAGTCATGTATTAATAGCTGTGCTTTTTAGGGCATTTTAAGTCATTTTTGAGGTTAGGTTTATATGGGAGGTATGCTTCGAAACAAATCGATTACGCTATTTTTTATTAATCCAAACATATAAACAGAATTTCGGACTCATATATTCGACGGTGCACTTTTTATGGTATTTTTAAAACGTTTTTGATGTTAGGTTTACGTATTTGGGAGGTATGCTATGCTTTAAAATAAATCGATGACGCCAATTTTTCGTTGTTTTTCCTTAATTTATGTCGATAAATGTTGCATGCAAAAAATTTAGGTTCAACGTCGATTCCTTCTAATTTTTTCCAAAAAAATGTATGGCACGGTACCACTGTGCGCTGTGCAGATACATTTGATGCATATGTATGCGCTCGTATTTTGGTGCTATACGAATGTATTTGAGTTTATGTCTCAAAGCAAATATCTAAGCTTGGATATACATATATTTGTACATTAGAGATGCACAGCACGGCACCTACCGCTCCATGATTATTATTCTTCGGGAAAATCTTAAAGTTAGACCTTTTTTATACCGCTTTGATGATAATGAAAATACTACTTCAAACAAAAAACCAACTCAGAATTAACTATATTTGGTTGACAGTTATCCAGACAATTAGATTCTACGATTCGTTTAAAAAAAGATACAATTTTGTTCTTTTGGGTGAGGCATCTTAATACCCATGCTCGCACAAAAACGCATGTGGAACGGAACGATTGAGTACAAGTTTTGCCTGCACTTGATTTCATTTGCAACTTTGCTTAGAATAGCGATTTTACTATGTCACGAATTGTATGCCATTAGGCTAAAATGTTGGCGAATATATGTATATGTATGTATGTATAAAAATATCGCATCCATTCTGCAAAAGGGGCATAACTCAAAAAAAAAAAAAAAAATTTTTCGATTTTTTTGCATAAATCAATTCGTAGGATTTATCTCCAAATAATGCAAATATAATTTTTTCTTCATAGATATATTATCTAACTAGAAAACTACTGTCATAACTGTTTTTGTATTAATTGCGTTGAATCTGTACGATCCACAGGCAGTTATATTTTCGGATCCGATTTTTGAGTTGTACCTCTTTTGTAGGTCGTGTGCGATATATACATATGTACATGAGAGTGTATAGTTGAATGAATTCGCAGTGTCTCGCTGAATAAACTTTTCTAATTTTTCGCTATATTTGCCGCCAGCTGACGCATACATACATACATAAAAACAAAATTGGAAGTAGATGTGAACGCTAAAATCAGCCGCAGCCGACCTTGACCATGGAAAGAAATCGCTTTATGTGCTTAGAAGTTAGTAGGTAATTGCTTATCAAACAAACACGGCGAAATGATAAGTGGAATATTTACGTACATATGTATGTTTGTACGTACATACATACGTATATTCGAATATATGTATGTATGTATGTATGTTGTATGATTTTGAACTTACTTAGAACTCGACTATTGTTTGCTTGAAAATAGATTTTTTAATCTTTAATTTTTCTTTTGCAACCTAAATTTTCGAAGCAAAAAAATTTATAAGAATTCTGTGAAACAATATTTGACAAACTAACTGATAGCCAAATTCACAATATATTAAGAAGACTTTAAATACTTTATAAATCAAAAATTTTTATGCAAATTTAAATTTTTAAACTTCTTTAAATCTATTTTATTTTTTTTTTATGAGAAAGGCTACAAGATGCATAACTATTTATATACAAATAAGTTTTAAATGATTGTTTCTCGATTTTTAAACTTTATTGTGCAAAATTGGTACAATTTATTTTGCCGAATGGCTTTTCCATCGCCAGCTATCTATACTTTTCCCACTTCTCGAAAAGGGTTTAAAAATTGACAGACACTTTAATTACCGGTTACAAAATTGTTATTATCAGCCCAGAATGCACCTGTAAATCACAGTTTTTTATACAAGATTCGTTTTATTTTACATTATTACATTCTATTACAACTTAAAGTTTTGTCAAAATCTCAGATTTTAATGAATAAATTGAAATATCTTTTCCAGTTTTTTGGATGGAAAATTTTGAATGAAAAGGCAGTGTTTCCTTTTATAGTGAGTTCACAGTTTTTTTTAATAAAATCTGGCAACACTGGTATCTGGCCAATTATTAATCAAACCATACGAGTTTTGGAATGGAGTAACAACACAAAAATAATTTTAAGGTGCAGCGAAGCACGCCATAATAAAAGAACTGAAACTGACTTATGAAGCTCTTCGGTTGGAAAAAACCGACTGGATGAATGAAATAAATATGTATAAAGGACCTTCAAATCTCTAATTCAGAAAATTAATGCTGCTGTGAAATGGATTGAGCATGGGAAAGATTTGTAAAGTCAGCGGTGAGAAAGTTGTGAGTGCACTCCGGCCGCCCATGAGTGGTTTGAGCGGTTTGCGCGGTTCCGTTGCGGAAATTTTGATGTCAAAGATGCTCCTCGCTCTGGTCGGCCAAACACTTGAAAAGTCGATGATCCAATTATCGGAACTAAACCGCGAGTTACCACCTTTCAAAACATTTAAGTTGGTTCAAGAGAAATCACCGTACCCATTTTAAACATTCCAAAGCATTCCATTTTTTTTGTTATTTTAAGTAGTTTTACATTAGAGGTATTCACGATCCGGTGCATACTGTTTAGCATGGTGCATAGATAGACAGATATCGTCGCCTGAGTAAAAGATTGTCGTAAGCGCCATTTTGACGATTTTTAGTTCTAGATGTAGTTAAATATTTTTTCAGTAATTTAGTAAAAATTTAGTTGATAATGCAGTCACATTAAACTAATCAATATCTTAGAAATGGCGTTCTCCATTTTTGGACATCTCCTTTAGTTTCCGAGATATTGAGTAAAAAGTGTCGTTAATTTGGTAGAAATTTTGATCACATTTTTTCGTATTTCATACAAAGTGGCTGCCAAATTGTGGACAAATGACGCTTACGACAAAATTTTACTAAAGAAAATCCTTCATAAACTTAAAACTAATTAACAATAAACATTAAAAATTAAATAATTTAAGAATTTTGTGAACTGGTGAAATTTTCAGAGACTTTGCAGAAAATATATCCGCATTTTTGAGAAATTGCAAACTTGAATCGTGATTTCCCACAACCTGCCGAAATTAACATACGACAATCTTTTACCCAGGCGACGATATGCACACATGCACATATATATGTACATACTATGTGAGAATGCATCCATGTGTGTGTCTTTAAAAATATGGTGAATTTTAAACAATCCCTTATGTACATACGTATGTACGAGTACGTATTTATTCAAAAAAAAAATCTTAGCTTCGCAAGAGTTCATAAGTATATACATATTCACGTGGATTATAAGTATATACATAGTTACATATGTATGTATATGAAATGATAATTAATTTTCTTTATTCGGCCAGTTCATTGACATTCACATTGAAAGAATACTTACATATACATACATAGCATCTCAGGAAGTACTCGAATGAGTTATTGCCGTCGGCCCTTGAAAAACAAATCTCAAAAATATCCGTAAACTGAATTTATGAATCTTACAATCTTACATACATTTATGCCAGTATACCAGCTGCGACATTATGCTCACAGATTAGGAAATGCATATTTTTTTTGTATAAACATACATACATACATGTGCTTTAAGTTTTTTATGGCATTGGCTTCTTTAATTTAAGGAATTGAAAGCTATGGTGGCAAGAACAAAGAACGTCCTGCGAACTTCAAGCAAACATAAATAAATATGACTCAGCAAATATGTATGTATAGAAAAGAGCGTGTAATAAGTCATGTTTTAGTTACATACCTTCTCGTGCTACAAAAGTAGGGGAAACTCACAAAGCCAAACATATGTAGAAATCACTGCAAATGGATTTGCATTTTAATTATAAACTAGTAAATCATAAACTAGAATTTATTTGGGTAGAGTGAAATAGTGAATGAAGAAAAAGAGTACAAGTTTTTCTTGTTCTACAAAACACGCATACATACATGTGTATATACATAAATACATATGTACATATGTGCAGCTTAGATTTTCCGTGAATTTAATTGCATTTGCCCCAAATGTCGACGGTCAAATTTTTATTTTTATACCTAGCCTTCTCGAAGAAAGCTTTCCCCAAAACCACTTCTAAATGCATTTGTGCGTTGAATTTTAACTGATACAATAACAAAAACTCAGTGCAAAAGGTAGTTAGTTGTACATACAT
>NW_023458566.1:4659926-4664375 GCF_013731165.1 Rhagoletis pomonella | reverse complement strand
GGCTATAACTTTTTTTTTTTCTATTCAAAACAGTAAGTGTGGCACCTTTCTGAAATCTTTATTAAATGAGCAATTTTTTTATGTAATGTAAAGTTATAGCTCAGTACATTTTTTTTCACCCGAGATAGTCAAAGTTGGGGAAGAAAATATCAAAAAGTTAAAAATCCAGAAATAGTCCTAATTTTATGATGGTTCCTTAATTTATTTTAACTACATTGCATTTGAGTATGGAGAGGCAACTATCTGGAAGTATTTTACATAAAAAATTTACTAAGTATTGCCCGGTTTGTAGTTGCAGTTAAAGAAAACACATGAAAGGGCACGATTTTTTTTAAATTCGAAAAAATGTAAATATTTCAAAAACGGTGACACTTTTACCTGAAAATTTTTTGTTTATCAGTGAGCTCACCCCCCCACCTACCTTGCCCTAAAGTTTGGCACGTTACTTCTGGGACACCCTGTATAACGTTAATCCAAACATATAAACAGAATTTCGGACTCATATATTCAACGGTGCACTTTTTATGGTATTTTTAAAACGTTTTTGATGTTAGGTTTACATATTTGGGAGGTATGCTATGCTTTAAAATAAATCGATCACGCCAATTTTTCGTTGTTTTTCCTTAATTTATGTCCATAAATGTTGCATGCAAAAAATTTAGGTTCAACGCCGATTCCTTCTAATTTTTTCCAAAAAAATATATGGTACTGTACCACTGTGCGCTGTGCAGATACATTTGATGCATATGTATGTGCTCGTATTTTGGCGCTAATACGAATGTATTTGAGTTTATGTCTCAAAGCAAATATCTAAGCTTGGATATACATATATTTGTACATTAGAGATGCACAGCACGGCACCTACCGCTCCATGATTATTATTCCTCGGGAAAATCTTAAAGTTAGAACTTTTCTATACCGCTTTGATGATAATGAAAATACTACTTCAAACAAAGAACGAACTCCGAACTAACTATATTTAGTTGGCAGTCATCCAGACAATTAGATTCTATAATTCGCTTGAATATAAGCTACAATTTTGTTCTATTGGGTGAGGCATCTTAATACCCATGCTCGCACAAAAACTCATGTGGAACGGATCGAATGAGTACAAGTTTTGCCTGCACTTGATTTCATTTGCAACTTTGCTTAGAATAGCGATTTTACTATGTCACGAATTGTATGCCATTAGGCTAAAATGTTGGCGAATATATGTATATGTATGTATGAGCATATCGCATACAATCTACAAAAGGGGCATAACTCAAAAAAAAATTAAAAAATTTTGGTCGATTTTTTTGCATAAATCAATTAACTCCAATTAATGCGAATATATTTTTTTCTTCATAAATATATTATCTAACTAGAAAACTACTGTTATAACTGTTTTTGTATTAATTGCGTTAAATCTGTACGATCCACAAGCAGTTATATTTTCGGATCCGATTTTTGAGTTATACCTCTTTTGTAGATCGTGTGCGATACATACATATGTACATGAGAGTGTATAGTTGAATGAATTCGCAGTGTCTCGCTGAATAAACTTTTCTAATTTTTCGCTATATTTGCCGCCATTTCAGCCAGCTGACGCATACATACATACATAAAAACAGAATTGGAAGTAGATGTGAACGCTAAAATCAGCCGCAGCCGACCTTGACCATGGAAAGAAATCGCTTTATGTGCTTAGAAGTTAGTAGGTAATTGCTTATCAAACAAACACGGCGAAATGATAAGTGGAATATTTACGTATGTATGTTTGTACGTACATACATACGTATATTCGAATATATGTATGTATGTATGTATGTTGTATGATTTTGAACTTACTTAGAACTCGACTATTGTTTGCTTGAAAATAGATTTTTTAATCTTTAATTTTTCTTTTGCAACCTAAATTTTCGAAGCAAAAAAGTTTATAAGAATTCTGTGAAACAAAATTTGACAAACTAACTGATAGCCAAATTCACAATATATTAAGAAGACTTTAAATACTTTATAAATCAAAAATTTGTATGCAAATTTAAATTTTTAAACTTCTTTAAATCTATTTTATTTTTTTTTTTATGAGTAAGGCTACAAGATGCATAACTATTTATATACAAATAAGTTTTGAAGGATTGTTTCTCGATTTTTAAACATTATTGTGCAAAATTGGTACAATTTATTTTACCGAATGCATTTCTCATCGCCAGCTATCTATACTTTTCCCACTTTTCGAAAAGGGTTTAAAAATTGACAGACACTTTAATTACCGGTTACAACATTTTTATTGTCAGCGCAGAATATACCCGTAAATCACTGTTTTTTAGACAAGATTCGTTTAATTTTATTACCTTCTAGTACAAATTAAAGTTTTGTCAAAATCTCAGATTTTAATGAATAAATTGAAATATCTTTTCCAGTTTTTTGGATGGAAAATTTTGAATGAAAAGGCAGTGTTTCCTTTTATATGGAGTTCACAGTTTTTTTTTATGAAAATCTGGCAACACTGGTATCTGGCCAATTATTAATCAAGAGTTTTGGAATGGAGTAACAACGCAAAAATACTTTTAAGTTGCAGCGAAGCACGCCATAATAAAAGAACTGAAACTGACTTATGAAGCTCTTCGGTTGGAAAAAACCGACTGGATGAATGAAATAAATATGTTTAAAGGACCTTCAAATCTCTAATTCAGAAAATTAATGCTTCTGCGAAATGGATTGAGCATGGGAAAGATTTGTAAAGTCAGCGGTGAGAGAGTTGTGAGTGCACTCCGGCCGCCCATGAGTGGTTTGAGCGGCTTGCGCGGTTCCGTTGCGGAAATTTTGATGTCAAAGATGCTCCTCGCTCTGGTCGGCCAAACACTTGAAAAGTCAATGATCCAATTATCGGAACTAAACATCGAGTTACCACCTTTCAAAACATTTAAGTTGGTTCAAGAGAAATCACCGTGCCAATTTTAGTCATATCCAAAGCATTCCATTTTTTTTTTAATTTTAAGTAGTTTTACAGTAGGGGTATTCACGATCCGTTGCATACTGTCTAGCATGGTGCATAAATAGCATGATTGTTGTTGTTTCATGTGTTCAAACAACAACAAAATTAGCCAATCATGCTATTTGTGCTATCTAAATATGTACCATGCTAGACAGTATGCACCGGATCGTGAATACCCCTAGTGTTTAGTTACCCTGCAATGGGAGCATATCGTCGCCTGGATTAAAGATTGTCGTAAGCGCTATTTTGACGATTTTTAGTTCTAGATGCAGTTATATATTTTGAAATAAGGTCTTTCGATTGGTGTTATCAGTTTTCAAATATCACCTGTAGTTTCCGAGATATTGACTTCAACTTTTTCGATAATTTAGTAAAAATTTAGTTAGTGATGCAGTCATATTAAACTAAGCACACATGCACATACATATATATGTGAGAATGCATCCATGTGTGTATTTAAAAATGTGATGAATTTAAAACACTCCCTTATGTACATATGTATGTACGAGTACGTATTTATTCAAAAAGAAATCTTAGCTTCGCAAGAGTTCATAAGTATATACATACATATTTACGTGGATTATAAGTATATACATACATATGTATGTATATGAAATGATAATTAATTTTCTTTATTCGGCCAGTTCATTGACATTCACATTGAAAGAATACGTATGTACATATACATAGCATCTCAGGAAGTACTCGAATGGAGTTATTGCCATCGGCCCTTGAAAAAGAAATCTCAAAAATATCCGTAAACTGAATTTATGAATCTTACAATCTTACATATATGCGAGTATACCAGCTGCGACATTATGCTCACAGATTAGGAAATGCATATTTTTTTTTTTTTACAAACATACATACATACATGTGCTTTAAGTTTTTTATGGCATTGGCTTTTTTAATTTAAGGAACTGAAAGCTATGGTGGCAAGAACAAAGAACGTCCTGCGAACTTCAAGCAAATATAAATAAATATGACTCAGCAAATATGTATGTATGTATAGAAATGAGCGTGTAATAAGTCATGTTTTAGTTACATACCTTCTCGTGCTACAAAAGTAGGGGAAACTCACAAAGCCAAACATATGTATGTAGAAATCACTGCAAATGGATTTGCATTTTAATTATAAACTAGTAAATCATAAACTAGAATTTATTTGGGTAGAGTGAAAAAGTGAATGAAGAAGAAAAAGTAAAAGTTTTTCTTGTTCTACAAAACGTATGTGTACACGCATACATACATGTGTATATTCATAAATACATATGTACATATGTGCAGCTTAGATTTTCCGTGAATTTAATTGCATTTGCCCCAAATGTCGACGGTCAAATTTTTATTTTTATACCTAGCCTTCTCGAAGAAAGCTTGCCCCAAAACCATTTCTAAATGATTTGTGCGTTGAATTTTAACTGTTACAATAACAAAAACTCAGTGCAAAAGGTAGTTAGTTGTACATACAT
>NW_023458566.1:4648170-4659826 GCF_013731165.1 Rhagoletis pomonella | reverse complement strand
TACAATAACAAAAACTCAGTGCAAAAGGTAGTTAGTTGTACATACATACATAAGACTTTTCGACTAAGCTTTCAAAAATTCTGAAAAGGTCTATGTAGTTATTTTTTATATTTATATTTGTTTGTGGCAATGTGTCTTTTGTTGCATGCTTTTTCCATAGATACCCAGTGCTCTAAAAGTGTTCAAAATAACGGTTACGTTCATCAGGGTGGTCCTTAGAATATCATGGAGCACCACTTTATTTTGTTCTACCTAAAAAATTAAAAAATTTAGGTCCTACCAAAGTTTGAAAAAATTGATTTTTTTTCAAAAAATTCCATCAAATTCTGTCTTTTACCAGCTTCAAGTTTCAATAAAATGCAAAATTTATCAAGTTTTGTGTGTTGCTTTTATTGAAATTTTTTGAAACCCTTTTTTCATCTGATGTTACTAATTTTTAAGCCGACTCTGAGCAGAAAATTCTTAGCTTTGATGAGAAGCTTTTTCATTGCAAAAGTATACACGGTGGTTTGCCATTGGCTCCCTGCTTTAAAAAAGGACTATTTTGTCATTTTTCATTCCCCTGAAGATGGCGGTAACGCCGAAACCGGTTTGTCTACAAACCAAATTTGACAGGGGATGCCGGAAAAGTTTTTGGAAAATACATCGTCTTCTCACGCTGTCGGTAGAATGAAGCAATGCCAAAAAATACTTTCGACGTCATTCAGATCAGGAATCGAATCTGGTTGATATCGAGTTGAAGTACGCATCTCTAACCCTCAGCCACGGCTCTAATTATAATGCCGTCTTGGAGACAAGGATAGTCAAAGTTGTTTCCAACTTAAAATGTCCGCCCTTTCAGGGCCTTAACTAAACTATGTCCAAATAAATGTTAGTATCCAAAGGCGGTAGCTAGATTCCAATAGGAATTGATCCACGGGGTCGCGATAGTCAGGTGTTGAAGCGCCTCTGTAAAACGCAGCCAGCCCATTTGTATATAATCAACTTTTACATGGGCGGAGAACAAATAGCATCTTTGTAAAAAGGCAGTGCAGAATATGGATTTAATGAAATAAAGGCTTCCAGGCGCGTAAAAATTGTTCGTGAAATACATACAGTACTTGCAAATGTTTTCCCAATAAAATTTTAGTATTTATTTAATTACTGGGGTCTTAAATATCAATTACTAGAGGCAGTTCATACTAAACAGAATTTTCTTATAAATTTCATTCTACCAAACTAGACTTCGCATTGAATACATTTTTTGACACAATTTTTGCGTGAGTAGCTTTCAAAACACGCCCCTGCGAGACTGCGTTACATACATACATACATAGATGGTACATGTAGACATACATATGCTCAAGGAAGACAGGAAATGACCTGACGTTCACAGACACCGATTGAACTTTTTCAAGGCTTGTGGGCATAACGCAGGCGCAGCATATGTGAATCGACATGGCGCATGCTGTGCCACAATACACATCAATGCATGTATGTATGTAGGTATGTACATATGTATATACAATTGTAGCTTTTTCCTTTTGCACCAACAAACATATGCACCTACATTTCTACGTACGAAAATATGTACGAAATTTTTGAAATCTAAAATACTCCGCCACAGCCTGAGATTGTAAGGGCATTTCGTTTGTGGTCACGCAGGTTCATTAACTTGTCGCACTGGTACTGATGTGCATATAAAAGCATAGACAGATGGCAGCGTTGATCCCGATCAACTTGTTAATTCTGAATTATGTCGGAAATTACTTGCAGTTGAAACGGATTAAGTCGTAGAGTTAATTCTGAAACTTAATGCGTATCAGGGGCATTTTCGATCTCAAAACTGACCAAAACGTACAGAACATAGACTGCATTACCGACGACGAAATAGATGTTCAGTATAGTTTTGCATGTTCTATGTATTCAAGTAACCAAACAAAGAAAACTGGTTTGGCGTATCTACTACAATTCAGTAGGACCCAGGGTCGATCCCCATTTCGAGCTATCATACTTAAAAATCATCTTTTTTAATTATACATTTTACTCTATTTTAGTTATTTGTTTTATTTTATTCATTATTTATTATTTAAAATTAATTGAATGATTTATAATTTAATTTTATTAAATAAGGTCACAGCAACACTATAATAAAAGTAATAATTGAAGCAGAAAAAAAAATTTAATTTAGCTGGCCGTGAGATTTGTACCCACGATCTCGCAGCTCGCTGCACCCGCAACACTGGTCAGATCGACTGCGCCAATAATTCGAATTTACGTTGCCGTCTGTCTATGCTATAAGACACTCAACACGCATATGTACATACGCACGTACATACATACATCCCTGCAGAAAAAACAAATTATCAATTAATAACCCACTTGTAGTTAGATTGTTCAATAAAATAGGTATATAACTTTCAGTTAAGTACAAAAAGCTAACTTGAAACTATGAATATGGGACCACCTACAGCAGAATTTGTAATGTCAAATAAAGTAAATAAATAAACAAGTAAAAAACTTAAAAAAATTCTGTTTTCCTTATTGATATTTTATGTCCAAAAGTACTTATTTACAAGTTAGTTCACATCTAATGCGCATGCAACTAATCTTGATTATTTCGTGGCTTAGTTAGCTTTCCTCAAAGAAAATATACAGATATCTAATAGTGACCTTTCCTGGAGGGATATGTTAGTATGTACAATAATGTGTTAACTTGGAACCACTACTAGTACTAGTTTTTATAGATTTTGTGTTCAAATTGTCTGTCAAACATCTGGCCTTTGCTTAAATGCTCCTGCATCATATCCATTTTATATCGCATTTTGGTGAACCTGTTTACTTTTTTAGCTAAACATAGAATTTTATACATATATACATATGTATGTATATTAACAGACACTCCACGCAAGCATACATTCATACAAATATACATATGTATATTGCTACATATTGTCTGTTCTCATCGTCTTGGATCATCGATCAATGACCATCCGAAATGTGTAGGTACAACGATCACAATATAACGCTTATGGGCAACGCCGATCGCTGAACAGCAACCAGCAGCGAGCCAGTCAACCCATTATTATGACTTTTTTGATACTTGCATACATATGTACATACTAATGCTGTTGTTGTTTTTTTTGTTCCTTGCTTAGTTTTCTTTGTGAAACTTGCATCAAATGATCGCGATCAATTGGAGGACCCAAGCCAGGCTACCCGTAAATTCCAAGATGAGGGCGAGGGCAAAGCACACTAAGCGGCCTCAATGGCTGTCACAGCATTCGGATTCACACCCGTCGGACCGTCTAGCCGACCGAATGGCTGGATGGCTGGCTGGGCATTTATCGATGAGTTTCATTGGAATTTTTATATGTATGTGTTTGCCAATTTTTTAAGCACCTACCCTGCAGGGAAACCGCGGACTAGTGAATCAAATTTCTACTTCCGTACTAGATCTTTATTGCCAAAAACGAACCAGTCCGATAGTAACTAGATCTCCGCCAGTTCAAAATCAGTGAAATGTGGTACTTTTAAAAAAAGATATTTAAGTTCACTTTTTTCATTAGAAATCTATATCTAAGGTGACGAATTTAGAACTGGTTCGCAACTGACGAAAAAGGGACGCAGCACGAACTAGATCTTATCTGTCGAATTTAGAACTAGTTCGGGACAATCGAAAAAGGGACGCAGCAAGGGGTTTGTTTACTTTACATAGATATGTGTTTGGCGACTTTTTCGTTCAAATACGCTTCCATTCTGCACTTCGCAGATGCTTCTTCATAGTTTGATAATACAAAACATAAATTTATGTTAACATTTTAACATCTTGGGAGCGTCTGAAATGTAACCAATAACAGCAAACACCTCTGCAAACTCAGCTACAGCCAAAGATATGTAAACGTACATTTCTTACAATTATTAAAACAAATTTAATTTCAAATTGAAAACATATTTCTTTGAAAATAGTTTAAAATCGCACACACGCAAGTACCAAAAAAATTTAACAATCATGATAATTTTTTCTTTCATTTGTCGTTTTTAGAATTGGTTCGGAACTACAGAATTTAGGACTAGTTCGGAGCTATCGAAAAAGGGATGCAGCGAGGGACAATTTGAACTTCCTAGGACATCGCCATGTTAAATTCGCCAGTTGTTTGCATGCAAAAGAGATTTATCGCGAACCAGTACTGGGTCTAAATGTACCAGAAGCGCACCAGTTCAGAACTAGAGGTTTTCCCACAGGGTACCTACAGATGTACATATGTTTGTGTGTATATTGGGGATTTAATTGCCGCACCCAAAGCTTAGTTTTCTCGATTCCATATAAAAAATTCAAAGAGCGCCAAGGATGCTCTACATATTGTACATACGTACATACATATTTACGTAGAATGTGAAGTTTTGTGTTGTTGCAAAAACAGAACTGTTGCACACATGAAACTCGTTTTAGTTTCAATGTCTTGGCTCTCTTCTTTTTGTTTTTTTGGTGTCTGACTTTTAAGGGCTCCATCCAACACATGCTTTCGTTCTTGTTACTGTTGTTATTTCTTTGACTTAATTTTAGACGCCGTTGAGTGTTGATGAAAATTGGAATTCCATATTTTTCATCTGTCACCCTGGTCCATGCATGCATGGCTGGTCGAATGCCACACATTGCACTCACTTCGTTCACTCACTTTGGGGTGATGATAAACTCAACGAATTGGTATTTAGGTATGGGTGTGGTTTCTGCGAAAAATGCATTGCGATAAAAAAATTTGCTGGAAATTATTATAAGAAAATAAATGCACATTTACTTACTATGTATGTAGATGTACATTGTACATACATACATACATATATAAAACTAAAAAATCGCTTACGCTATTTTCGAATTTAGGACCACGGTTGCTACATTGGGTAACTTGGTAACTTGGCAACTTTTTTTATTTTGGTAATTTGGTAAAGTCAACTAAAAGTTGGACTTAATTTGATAAATTGTACTGTGGTTGTATGTAATGGTGGCAACACTACAAGAAACAATTGCAATGATCAGGCAACATGGCGCACAAGAAAAATAACACGATGCTACAATAAAAAGTCATGAAATACACCCGAAACAAAACCTACTGTAGGTTGTAGGTATGGTCGAGTACAACACGAAATTAGGTCCCGTATAGTTCCTGAACCCTTAATTTTTTTATACAAAAAAACACGGTATTTTCGTACTTGATGCACTTATCTATTAATAGCTTGACTCCATCCGATTTCAAAAATCGAACAAGTTTTGAAAAGAGGGAAATGGGCGTGGTACCGCCCCCATATATTATATGTATATGCGTATCTCCAAAACTACTCGACCGATCTCGACCAAATATGATATACACATTGAGCTTGGCTTCCTCAAGCATCGTGTTGATTTTGACGTAGAATACTACGTTTTAGGTTTCGATATGTAGGCTATGCTCAAATGTTGTTGTTGTAATTTTTAGAGCTTCACGAAAACGCTTATTGCACGAAAACTAGTGTAGCGATTTCAAAGCAAAGTGTGGCGTTTTAAAAATAAAGGGCCAAACCTATCGACAGATTTATCTATGTAGTTAACCAATTCGGTTTCTGTCGTAGAAACAACGGTAAATATTGGCTTATTTTGGTGTCAATTTTGAGCCTTTTAAGTGCTCTAGCAGCTTATGATTTGCAGTATAACTTTAATTTTCGGGATATAGGATAATTTTCGGGAGCAACACAAATAATATAGTGTACAATTTTTTTTTAAGGCAAACATATGTGTGTAGGTATTTCGGCTTTTGAGTAACAGATGGCGCTATATTTATAACCTAATGTATGTAGCGTAGGTTGATTGCAGTTAATATGGTAATGTGTGTATCTGATCTGTACCGTTCGTTCGATTTTACAAAATGAGGTATCAAATTAAAGGGCTTGGCCTTTGGATGTGCAATAACTTTTTATTTTTTCAAAAAGAGTTGTCACCTGATACAAAAATTAAACTCAAATTTGTTTTAAGTTAAATTAGTTATTACACTACGAGTACGGATCGTAATGGTTTTGAAAAGGCTTTATTTCGTAATTATATGTAGGAGGGTTGCCACCTGTTTCAAAAAGCAAGTTTAACTTAAAGAGAAGGCAGAGAATTGAAATCTATCTCCTGATATGGATGTCAGACGTAAGAGGTTGTGGTTTGAAAATATTTTTCAGAGTGTTACCACCTTGTTGCAAAGCTAGATTTAATATAAGCAATAGGTTAAATAAATTACCTCAATATGAATATAAATCAAAATTGCTTCGAAGAAACTTTATTTCCAAACTGCATGAAGGAGGGTTGCCACCTGATTTTATGACTGAATTCAATTTTAATTAAGAGTATTAGATAATTTAAATATGTATTACAACACAAATGTCAAACGAAAAATTTATCGCGGTTTTGGTTTATAAATAATTGACATCTGTTTAAAAAGCCGAATTAAATTAAATTATATGAAATATTGAAACATTGGCGTCAAACAAAGGAGTATTAAGAAATATTGAGTTTGAGCATTTATAGCATTAAATAGGGTTTCAACCTGTATAAAAACTTAGACTCAAATTATTTAATAAGTGAAATGAATTACTAAAGTATGGATATAACTAAACTTTATTTAAGAGTGTTGCCATATGTTTTTGAAATAAAATTCGACTTGAATTAAGGGAATTAGATACACAATTTAAATATGTATCGCAATATGTGTGTCAGTCGAAAAAGGTTTAACAAGTTTTTGGTTTTAAAATATTTTGAATAGGGTTGCCCCCTGTTTTAAAATAAGAATTCAATTGAAGTATGCATAGGAAATATTAAAATATGACATGAAACGAAGGTGGTAAGATATGCTTAGTTTGTATATTTAGAACACTAAAGGGGGTTGCTATCTGTTTAAAATTGTAAACTCAAATTATATAATAAGTTAAAAATAAGTTAAAGCAATTATTGAAAATATGGGTATCAAATGAAATGGGTTTAAAAAGGCTTTATTTCTGAACTGTATTTAGGAGCGTTGACACGTATGTAAAAAATTAAATTTAACTTAATTCATCAGGCACATGAAATATTTATGTAGGTATCACAAGATTAGAGATTTGTTTATTTCTTAACTATATTTAGGAGAGTTGCCACTTATGCACAAATTCTATTAATACCACAAATACAATACGGGGACCTAAGCTAATATAAAAAGTAATACAAATTTCTGCAGTATGAAAGGAAAAAATAATAATATTCAAGTAGTAATACACGTCATGGCATATGTATGTCTATTTATGAGCTGATGGTACATATGATTGAAGTTAATATGGATCTGCTTCTCTATTGCTAATGCTCAATATTTTGCTATTATATTCAAAACAATTAAAACGAATATTTTATGCACCGTTTTTAACTTGAACGTGATCTTAATAATATCACGTATTCTACGTTTAAGTGAAGCGATCAAGACGAAGGCGCTGGAATGATCCCTTTTTTTCTAAAAAAAATCGACTTTATCCGAATTTTGGTACCACAAAGATTGATTTCAAACATTCGCCATTTTGGAGCTAAAATCCGATTAAACCTCGGGCGCAGAAGCAAGGTTGAAAGTTGAGCTAATTTATTCGTCGTCGTCTCCGTCGGCTTTGTGCATGTAACTTAATAAGCAAAAAGCTGTTTTATTTAAATTTTTATAGCTTCCAGACTGAAAATTCGTATAAACAAAAAAATAATTTTGAACTAATTTATTTTTAAATAAAGTCAATAAGGGCCGTGTTCACAGTGCTTAGTTAAATCATTGTTAACTTAACCACCAACAAGAGTTTAACTATGAATTTATATTCAGGGTCAAATAACGGGTGATTTTTTTGAGGTTAGGATTTTCATGCATTAGTATTTGACAGATTACGTGGGATTTCAGACATGGTGTCAAAGAGAAGGATGCTCAGTATGCTTTGACATTTCATCATGAATAGACTTACTAACGAGCAACGCTTGCAAATCATTGAATTTTATTACCTAGAAAAGTTGGCAGAAAATCCGCTTTTTTATCGACAAATTTTGTTCAGAGATGAGGCTCATTTCTGGTTGAATGGCTTCGTAAATAAGCAAAATTGCCGCATTTGGAGTGAAGAGCAACCAGAAGCCGTTCAAGAACTGCCCATGCATCCCGAAAAATGCACTGTTTGGTGTGGTTTGTACGCTGGTGGAATCATTGGACCGTATTTTTTCAAAGATGCTGTTGGACGCAACGTTACGGTGAATGGCGATCGCTATCGTTCGATGCTAACAAACTTTTTGTTGCCAAAAATGGAAGAACTGAACTTGGTTGACATGTGGTTTCAACAAGATGGCGCTACATGCCACACAGCTCGCGATTCTATGGCCATTTTGAGGGAAAACTTCGGAGAACAATTCATCTCAAGAAATGGACCGGTAAGTTGGCCACCAAGATCATGCGATTTGACGCCTTTAGACTATTTTTTTGTGGGGCTACGTCAAGTCTAAAGTCTACAGAAATAAGCCAGCAACTATTCCAGCTTTGGAAGACAACATTTCCGAAGAAATTCGGGCTATTCCGGCCGAAATGCTCGAAAAAGTTGCCCAAAATTGGACTTTCCGAATGGACCACCTAAGACGCAGCCGCGATCAACATTTAAATGAAATTATCTTCAAAAAGTAAATGTCATGGACCAATCTAACGTTTCAAATAAAGAACCGATGAGATTTTGCAAATTTTATGCGTTTTTTTTAAAAAAAAAGGTATCAAGCTCTTAAAAAATCACCCGTTAGTTCACTATGGAAACTCGTATCGCCTAAAAATATACAAATTCTAAAAATCAATACTTTTCTATTCAAATTTGAAATTCGTTCCACAAAAACAAAATAATATCACAAGAGTTTAACTATGGGGGCATGCTGGTTTAAACGTTTGTTAACTGAGCATTGTAAATATGAAATTCAGTAGTTAAAACTCTTATTAGTGGTTAACTACGCACTGTGAATTTGGCCCTAAGGTGTAGAAATTTTGTTGTGCAATCATTTCTTTTGTCGCTCTAACCCAAAATCCATAGCCTCTTGCCTTTACGCAATCTATAATGAAGCGCTCCTGTTCTCCACAAACAATTTCACGAGTTAACAACAGAGGGCGCGCAAATCCATAACAGTTCGGTCATGAACCTTGCACCTATAGAACTAGAAATTGCCTTCCGTGTCACCTGGTGTCGAGTAGCGCAAAATGCTTTAGTAATGGTTGCCAGGCATAGTAGTAAAACAGGAGGAGCTATGGAATGGATTTTGCTACGTTGTAATCGATGCAAGTGCACCACCTTGAATTTTTCGACCTTTTTTTAGAATTTGTCACCATTATTTAACAGCCAGTGCGCAGAGCGACGCAAAATTAACAGAGATATTAAAATGGGAAATATTTTTGGTGTTATATTTTTTCTAACAATAATTTTTCCAAAAAAATCTCTCTTCTAAGGTGTATTGCACAAATAAGGTAAATTTAAATCGAAAACCGTTTTATAAAATTTTTGATTTTTGAAATATTTGGTCTCTGTTTATACAGAAATTTTTGACACAAAAAAAATTGCTCGTTTTAAAAGCAAGTTAGTTTTCTTTATCGAACATCCACACTACCATATGAGCGCATATCTTGCTGGCTCGCGCTGAATTCATTGGAATGCACTACCGGAAGTACAGGGTGAATTAGGGAGAGAATTTTCTGCACTGTTGCCAGCTTTTTGCTTGTCAAACTAAATTTAGTGCTTTTTTTATTCAAAACGGGAAATTTTTTGAGTTTGGTGCTCGGTGCGTTTTTTGGTGCTTTTTTTCTTAGTTTGAAGACACTAAATCTGTAAGAAAATATGACCCAATCATGACAGAATGACATTCGGTAATTTTCCAATGCCTGCTGAATGGCGTCTGTTCTAAGAAAAAGGTCCATGTTTAGTTTGTTATTTTTCATGACTATTCAAAAAAGCAGCAGCATCTCCTTACAGCGAAATTAATAACGAAACTTTTAAGGAAATAATAATCGAAATTGGATGCAATTTGTAGAGGAGGCATCTTTTTGACACAAAAAAATTTTTCCCACTATGCGCCGGTGAATAATACGCTCAAATAGGACACATTAAAAAGGGAAATGAGATTTCGCTATGTTTCAGCTGTTCAGCGTTCGGAAAGAAAGGTGCGGTGGAGATTAAACTCCCACATAGTTCATGAAACTGCAATAAAATTAAAAACTTTGACAAAAAATTCTCAATTTATTCTATTGATTAATTTAGTAGTTAGAATCGGAATACATACAATAAAACTTTTTATGCATACAAAGTCCGTTAAATACTAAAAAAAAAAATCGTTGCTTTTTTCGAGAAAATACCCAACTTTTTGGGGGTTTTAGTGCGTTTTCAAATTCAAAACTTGGCAACACTGTTATCTGCTTTCATATCTTCTTGTCATTCGTTTTTTTGCATTGGCTCTTTTATTCTATACGCGATTTCCACTCATTCTAGTTTTGCAGTGCAAAAAGTGAATTCGTTTTTCTGCGGAGCCCATTGCAATGAGTGAATAATTTTTGTGCTAATTGGAAAATAAAAAGACAAAACCTTGCAAAGTTGTGAAAACTTCTTAGCAACTGTGCGGAAAACCGGTGTAAACTGCAAATGTTCTATAGTTTTTGCGAAAAAATATGCAAATGAAAAAAGGTTGTGAAAAGAATTACCAACAAGAAAAAAGTGCAGGAAGAAGCAGAGTAGTGAAATAGTGAACGAAGCAAGTGAAATTGCATGTATTGCACAAATGCAGAATTAAATACAAAACAAAAAAGTAAAGATTGCTTGAAAAATCTTTGCAATTTTTTTCTGTGTTTGAAGTTCGGGGGTAATTTTGTTGCAAATTCCGTTTGGTAAGCTTTGTGCAGTGATAGACATAAAAACAACTGCTGATTGCAGTCGGAGGGTAAAACAAAAGCAACAACGCGTGCAGCGCAGTATCGTGGGGCGCAGAGGAAAAGCAGCAGCAGCGTTGAAGAAGCAGCTGATTTTCGTTTGACGTTCCGGTGGTGTTAGGCAGAGCGCTACAGCTGCGCTAACTGCGCAGTTCACCATTCGAAAGAACAAAAGAAGGTAAGATTTGTATCTATAAAAGACGTTTACTGATATTTTATTAAAAATACCTTTACCAACTTCTTTTCCATGCCAGCGTCCATTTTGGTTTACTTATAAATTTGGTATTTCTCCTCGTCACAAAAATAATCGATAAAACCAGGTTGAACACTGAAAAGTTATCGGTTTAATCTGAGATAATTTTTTTCTGATTACAGATTAACCAGGGACGAATTTTGTATGGCTAATCGCCTTTTCTAATTACAGATTGGGGAGTTCAGCTCCCCCTAATGAGGATAATCTATTTATATGTAAACCTAGTATACCGAAAATGAGCATAAGTAAAGAATAAGCCCCTTCGAGTTAGAAAAACATTTTTGGTGCAAATTAATAATCGATTCCAGCTCCAAACTCGAAAGAAGCATCGAGTACTTACATCTAATTGACAAGTTTTAACTACATATTTATTTGATTGTTTTTTAATTTTTATCATTTTTTTTTATAAAAATATAGGTTATTTTTACCTCAGGCACAATACTTTATAAGAGCGTACAATTGCTGGCGTATGCCG
>NW_023458566.1:4642975-4648070 GCF_013731165.1 Rhagoletis pomonella | reverse complement strand
CTACGGTTAGGTAAAGCTACACTGGCTAGCCACTAAGTAGTTCGTAGAGACCAGTAAGATCCACAGCGTTACTAGAAAACTTACGACCAAATTTCACAGCTAACTTCTGGAAACTAGAAGCAATTTCGAAGTTCATTACAATCCTCTTGGCAAACTAAAATCAGCCACCTCTTTGTACCCGACATTGGCAGCTGTCTCCAAATTCTGCGGTAAGCCTGCTTCCGTAGTCTGCCGAGGATAGGAAACTCACCGGGAATGTCTTCCACCGCTATATCATTCATCAGAGGAAGTTTAAAGCCGTGTGAAGACAACAAGCAGTGTCCTGTTAGTACACCAACCTGGGCCACTGGTCCTCTCTCTTAAGAGATAAGAAACATTGTGCGAGGTTTCTATCACACAATCCTAGACATCTTGCAACTATGTGTTTGGTGAACAGCTTCTGTGCTTGCCGGATCGTAGATAGGACTTGGTCCCATTTAATCTGCTCTATCAGCACAGTTTCCGACTTTGGTGAGTCTGTCGGCATTCTCGTGGCCAGTAACGCCGGTCTTCCCCGGAATTCAGCGTATATGTCCACCCACCCACGCTATATGCGGCAACTCATCAATGGCTGCCGTGCATGCTGCCCCACTTCTTGAGGAAGTGCTTTGTGATTATAGTGCCTTCATGGCACCCTCTTTATGGCTAATACTGCTGCCTGGAAGATGCTGCTATAGGCAGGTCCTTTATAGAACTAACTAAGACCGAACTCCACACCAAATGCTGTTGTGCCTATAGCCTTGCCCATCTTCGGCCTTTTTGGAGTAAACTTACGCCGAGTCAGCCGTGCCCATGCCCGCACGGCGGCCTTCGACCTCTATAGTGGCTCCGAAATTTGTCTCCCCACCAGGGCCAACTATATTCTTCTAAAACGAGATTGTGTCTACCGATCTTCCTTTCTTGTGAGTAAGCTGTGCTTTTGAAGGTTTGCTTTTGAAGGTATGAACCTCTCTATTGATAAAATTGTTTTAGACTAATGGGCCTATAGCTTTTGGGGTGGGCGTTTCCACGTTTGCCTGTCTTCGGCAAAAAAACAACGTTCGCTGCCTTTCATGACATACGAAAATAGCTCAGCCTTATCCAGCCTTCGATTTTGCTACTCAACCACCTCCTGCTCTTATGAGTCGCCTTCTGCAATATCACGATGAATATGCCATCTAGACCTCCTTTGGCTTTGAAAGTGAAATACAGTTCAGCATCCATTCGAGTTTGGATGACGTCAGGACACTTCCCACAATGCTTTTGAAAATGTGCTGGCTGGATCTCCTGTATCCTCGTCAATGGAGAAATGTGCCTGTAATAATATTTCGAGCGATTGCTCACCCCACTTTGAATACATTCGCCGTTGTTCTCTTTAATGAGTTACTGTGTTATAGAGACCTAAGACATGTCCTTCCTTAGTCTTTTTGTCCAACTACAGCATTCGATTTCACTACAGAAATTTTGTCACAAGCTTTTTTCCCTCTGCGCAAAACTTTCTTATAGATCTTTAAAAGATCTCTATACTGTCGCATTTAGAGTATAGCTAGCTTCGGTATTGCACCAAGGGAGCTTTGCTCTTCCCTTAACCTTCTGTAGGGGCCCAGCCTGCTTGTAGGCCATCGAGCCCCAAGTTCTGACAAATTACAGAGTACCCGTTCGGCCTTGTTCTATTTAAGTTTAGTGACATACTGGTTTGGGCTATCCATCTAATAGAGGCTTATGAGATAATGCCCTTACTTCTGTGCATTTCGAGGCTGCTTTCCTAGTACAGTTTCTAATCGAACACACATAATTCCTAGTAATATCTTTTTGTGGCAGTTTCAGTTTATTGCAATTAAAAGAGAAGGTTCTTTTCTTTAGGCATTTTGGTTTTTCGTTCCAGCAATTCCTTATAAATCATTTACATACATTATAGTCATTCAGTCATTTGTGTATGTACATATGTATATGTACTATGTATAAGCGAATGGGAGAACATCCTACTAAAAACACTGAAATCAATTCCAAGAACTATCTAAAACTTTTCACTCCCTCGTAAGCAGAGTATAGAAGCAAAGTAAAATATATACTGAATTTACAGTAGTTAAAAGCAAATGGGCATGATTGAGTGATAAACGACTAAGGATATCATCGAATGTCTGCATATGTATGTATTTTTGTAAAAATTTACATAAAAACTACTAGGATATTCGCGCTGGCCTGCATCGTGCACACGCTCGTTTCCTAGTCTGAAATTCACGACCATTGTCGCGTGCTCATTGCTGTTGCTCTACACATACAAATAGACTATGCACATGCATACAGCTTTTTTAGCAACGACCCAGCCGCACCCCCTGGATTAACATACAAATACACACACACACACACGAGCACATACACTTAGTAATACTCATACGCCAGCGCTATATTCAAATCAAATCATGCTCACGCTGCACTCAAGTCTAGTCAACTTAATGTCTCGCCAAGGCGCCGAGTAGCATCGGATGCAGGCATCCACCATGCCACCGGCTTAAACGCCAACCGACACTGCAGCAAAAGTTCACAACTATACGTACTTTGTATGCAGTTAAAGAGCGTGTTAAGCGTCTGAAATTGCCACAGTGCTGGTGCCATTGTTTCTGTTACTAGTAGCGTTGTAACTCAAAGTAAGTATATATGTACATACATGCACTGAGAGAAAAATCAACCAAAAATTTGTTAATATTACTAAATTCAAACTTGAAATAGAATCAACGTGATTTTTGGTTAATATTAACAATGCCTTGCTTGATATTTTCAACAATGATTTAGTAATATTAACCACAATTTTGTTTACATTAACCAAACTTTTGGTTGGCGATTTTTCCGTTTGAACACGCTTAAGCTCTGCACTTCAAAGATTCTTTTTCATAAGCATTTTAACATGTTGCCTGTGACGGGATTAGCAATTTATAGCAAGAATCTCTACTAGGGATGTTAACTTTTCAGCTTTTCCGATCCCGGGATTTTAGGTATGTCGTTATCTCAATCCCGGGAACCCAGTATTAGTCCGGGGATTTATATATTCATTAATTTTCAACAAGTTTTCTACCATAAAATATAGAATAAATAAATGGGTTTGAAACATACTTTTTTATTTAAAGTGGCATTTTTCTTGTTTCTCTCTAACGTCAGGATTTATTTTAAAGGACTTTGTAATTTCAAAGATATGATTAATTCCAAAAATTATTTAAAAAAAACTCAATGCAATGTTGAATAAAACTAGGGGTACCAAATGAAAGAAGAAATTTCTTTAGAATTTAAAAAGAAATTGAAATTTTTTGGATTCACAAGGACGAATAGGTAATTTTTTTAAGCTGATAAAGTTAGATGGATAAAATTCGAGGCTGTTATCGAGTTTATATAAGACGTTAACATATAATTTTTTCATAAACCAAATATTACGAAATTTCAAGGACCAAATTTTAAAAGGACATTTTAAATACAAAAATCCCGGGATTATTTGCCAAGAATACCGGGATTTTTGGGACCTTAAAAAGGCCGGGATCCCGGAATTATCATTCCTAATCTCGACACATTCAGCTACAGCCGCTTTATACATTTTTGTCTTTAAATGTTCAACTTCAATCAGTTTTCTTCGTCGTTTAATTTGGTTCTGCACTTCACGGATGCTTTTCCGTAATAAAGGGAAAAAACCCGGAAAAATTATGTGTTGCCGCTGCTGGAAGCCAACAAATAACAGCAAGCACCTCTGCACGTTCAACTAAAGCCAGGCATACGAATTGTTTTTCAAATGTTCAACTTGAATCACATTTTTTACAATCGATGTATTAACCATGAAAAACCGAAACCATAACTCGGTTGAAAAATCCGTTGTACTTTTGGCTCAGTGTGAATACCATGTGCTTATATGTGGCTTTTTCTCTGACTACGGCCTCGACACAGCCATCAACCATCACTGTTGCAACCTCGTCTCTTTTTCCTGGATTTCAATGATTTTCACTATTCTACTTTTTTTTTAAATGGCCAAAGCTTTGTCTCAAACATGTTGCCGCCCTCTGCTGTTTACTGTCTCCTGCCGCGGTTATCTTCTCTGTGTGTATGTGTGTGTATCTTCATTATATGGATATATGTATGCACATATATTACGTATATATATATTATCTATTACAAAGTTTGCGTGACATTTGTTTTTGTGTGACTCGTGTGACCTAAATACGATGGCATAATAGTCGAGCTCAATGTTGAGTATTCGCTGGCTGCTCTCTACCATCGAGTAACTAACTAATCGTCTGCACATCATCCTTCAAAATGACATTGCATCCACAAACAGAGCAGCAGCGGCAGCAGCATCCATTTTGGAAAGAGTCACATATACACATGTAAATATGTTTGTGTGGGTATGCAAATGAATGTGCATACTTAAATACATATGTATGTATGTAAAACCTAAAAATAGTTTGGCTTATCAGAAAACGTCGAGCAGCCCATTAAATGTTCAGAGATTTATTAAATTAAAAGTAATTAAAAGGAAGTGAAAATTTTAGTCATTATTTTAAATGATAGCCATTTAGTTTAGCATGAAAAAATCCACTGAAATTGAAATGCTTTCAATGCAGTCAAGAACAACAATAAATTTTGAATGCCTTTTTAATGAAATTTGAGTAGATATCAGATCTTGGTCAATGCGGTTCATATTACTTTTTTCCTAAAAATCTTTAAATACTGAAATATTCAGAAAAGTAAAATATGCTGAACCTGGTAAAGTCCGGTATAAATCCCGAAAACTGCCTAGGCAAAGGCTGAAGGTCCCGAAAAAAAGTCCAAAAGTAAAACATGCAGGATCCGAAAGGTGTCGAAAATGTTCTAATAAATAAAACGCGAAAAACCCCGAAAAGTTAAAAAAAAACCAAAATCATAAGCGATATTACAAAATATACCGGAGCCCGGAAAAGTCTCGAAAAGTGTCGAGAGATCTCAAAAGATCCCGAAAGAATAAAAAAAAAGAATTAACTCGAAAAATCCTATACAGAAGTACCAGAAACGTATCGAAGTAATCTTAATAAGTGCCCAAAAATTCAGCAGAAACCAATTA
>NW_023458566.1:4637882-4642875 GCF_013731165.1 Rhagoletis pomonella | reverse complement strand
TAATTGGTTTCTGCTGAATTTTTGGGCACTTATTAAGATTACTTCGACACGTTTCGGGTACTTCTGTATAGGATTTTTCGATTCGATGTTTTTATTCTTTCGGGAGCATTTGAGATCTCTTCGACAATTTTCGAGACTTTTCCGGGGTCCAGTATATTTTGTGATATCGCTTATGATTTTTTTTTACTTTTCGGGGTTTTTCGCGTTTTATTTTTTAGAACATTTTCGAAACCTTTGGGATCCTCCGTCTTTTACTTTTGGACTTTTTTCGGGCCCTTTTGCCTTTGCTTAGGTAGTTTTCGGTATTTATACCGGACTTTACCAGGTTCTGCATATTTTACTTTTCTGACTATTTCAGTATTTAAAGATTTTTAGAAAAAAAGTAATATGAACCGCATTGACCAAGATCTGATAGATACTCAAATTTCATTAAAAAGGCATTCAAAATTTATTGTTGTTCTTGACTGCATTGAAAGCATTTCAATTTCAGTGGATTTTTTCATGCTAAACTAAATGGCTATCATTTAAAATAATGACTAAAATTTTCACTTCCTTTTAATTACTTTTAATTTAATAAATCTCTGAACATTTAATGGCTGCTCGACGTTTTCTGATAAGCCAAACAATTTTTACGTTTTACATACATATGTATTTAAGTATGCACATTCATTTGCATACCCATACATACAAACATATTTACATGTGTATATGTGACTCTTTCCAAAATGGATGCTGCTGCCGCTGCTGCTCTGTTTGTGGATGCAATGTCATTTTGAAGGATGATGTGCAGACGATTAGTTAGTTACTCGATGGTAGAGAGCAGCCAGCGAATACTCAACATTGAGCTCGACTATTATGCCATCGTATTTAGGTCACACGAGTCACACAAAAACAAATGTCACCCAAACTTTGTAATAGATAATATATATATACGTAATATATGTGCATACATATATCCATATAATGAAGATACACACACACATACACAGAGAGAAGATAACCGCGGCAGGAGACAGTAAACAGCAGAGGGCGGCAACATGTTTGAGACAAAGCTTTGGCCATTTAAAAAAAAAAAAGTAGAATAGTGAAAATCATTGAAATCCAGGAAAAAGAGACGAGGTTGCAACAGCGATGGCTGGCTGTGTCGAGGCCGTAGTCAGAGCAAAAGCCACATATAAACACATGGTATTTACACTGAGCCAAAAGTACAATGGTTTCGTATGCCTGGGTTTAGTTGAACGTGCAGAGGTACTTGATGTTATTTGTTGGCTTCCAGCAGCGGCAACACATAATTATTTTTCTGTTTTTTTTTCCTTTATTACGAAAAAGCATCCCTGAATTGCAGAACCAAATTAAACGACGAAGAAGATTGATTGAAGTTGAACATTTAAAGACAAAAATTTATAAAGCGGCTGTAGCTCAATGTGTCGAGATTAGGAATGATAATTCCGGGATCCCGGCCTTTTTAAGGTCCCAAAAATCCCGGTATTCTTGGCAAATAATCCCGGGATTTTTGTATTTCAAATGTCCTTTTAAAATTTGGTCCTTGAAATTTCGTAATATTTGTTTTATGAAAAAATTATATGTTAACAACTTATATAAACTCGATAACAGCCTCGAATTTCGAGCATCTAACTTTATCAGCTTAAAAAATTACCTCTTCGCCCTTGTGAATCCAAAAAATCTTATTTTTTTTTTAAATTCTAAAGAAATTTCTTCTTTCATTTGGTACCCATAGCTTTATTCTACATTGCATTGAATTTTTTAAATAAGTTTTAAAATTAATCATATCTTTGAAATTACAAAGTCCTTTAAAATAAAACCCGACGTTAGAGAGAAAAAATAAAAGCGCCACTTTAAATAAAAAAGTATGTTTCAAACCTATTTATTTATTATTTATTTTATGGTAGAAAACTTGTTGAAAATTAATGAATATATAAATCCCGGGACTAATACTGGGTTCCCGGGATTGAGATAACGACATACCGAAAATCCCGGGATCGGAAAAAGCTCAAAAATTAACATCCCTAGTAGAGATTCTTGCTATAAATTGCTAATCCCGTCACAGGCAACATGTTAAAATGCTTATGAAAAAGAATCTTTGAAGTGCAGAGCTTAAGCGTGTTCAAACGGAAAAATCGCCAACCAAAAGTTTGGTTAATGTAAACAAAATTGTGGTTAATATTACTTAATCATTGTTGAAAATATCAAGCAAGGCATTGTTAATATTAACAAAAAATAACGTTGATTACTTTTCAAGTTTGAATTTGGTAATATTAACAAATTTTTGGTTGATTTTTCTCTCAGTGCATGTACATATGTACATATATACTTACTTTGAGTTACAACGCCACTAGTAACAGAAACAATGGCACCAGCACTGTTACAATTTCAGACGCTTAACACGCTCTTTAACTGCATACAAAGTACGTATAGTTGTGAACTTTTGCTGCAGTGTCGGTTGGCGTTTAAGCCGGTGGCATGGTGGATGCCTGCATCCGATGCTACTCGGCGCCTTGGCGAGACATTAAGTTGACTAGACTTGAGTGCAGCGTGAGCATGATTTGATTTGAATATAGCGCTGGTGTATGAGTATTACTAAGTGTATGTGCTCGTGTGTGTGTGTGTGTATTTGTATGTTAATCCAGGGGGTGTGGCTGGGTCGTTGCTAAAAAAGCTGTATGTATGTGCGTAGTCTATTTGTATGTGTAGAGCAACAATGAGCACGCGACAATGGTCGTGAATTTCAGACTAGGAAACGAGCGTGTGCACGATGCAGGCCAGCGCGAATATCCTAGTAGTTTTTATGTAAATTTTTACAAAAATACATACATATGCACACATTCGATGATATCCTTAGTCGTTTATCACTCAATCATGCACATTTGCTTTTAACTACTGTGTATTCAGTACATATTTTATTTTGTTTCCATACTCTGCTTACGAGGGAGTGAAAAGTTTTAGATAGTTCTTGGAATTGATGTCGGTGTTTTTAGTAGGATGTTCTCTCATTCGCTTATACATAGTACACATGTATATGTACATATACAAATGAATGCATGACTATAATGTATGTAAATAATTTATAAGGAACTGCTGGAACGAAAAACCAAGTGCCTGAAGAAAAGAACCTTCTCATTTAATTGGAATAAACTGAAACTGCCACAAAAAGCTATTACTAGGAATTATCTGTGTTCGCTTAGAAACTGTTCTAGGAAAGCAGCCTCGAAAAGCACAGAAGTAATGCGCTTATCTCATAAGCTTCTATTAGATGGGTGGCCCAAACCAGTGTGGTATAGCCTACGTCTATAAACTTGAACAGAACAAGGTCGAACGGGTACTCTGTAATTTGTCAGAACTTGGGGCTCGATGGCCTACAAGCAGGCTGGGCCCCTACAGAAGGCTTGGTGCAATACCGAAGCTAGCTATACTCTAAATGCGACAGTATAGAGATCTTCTAAAGATCTATAAGAAAGTTTTACGCAGAGGGAAAAAAGCTTGTGAAAAAATTCTGTAGTGAAATCGAATGCTGCAGTTGGACAAAAAGACTAAGGAAGGACGTGTCTAAGGTCTCTATAACACAGTAACTCATTAAAGAGAACAACAGCGAATGGATTCAAAGTGGAGTGAGCAATCGCTATAAATATTACTACACGCACATATCTCCATTGACAAGGATACAGGAGATCCAGCCAGCACTTTTTCAAAAGCATTGTGGGAAGTGTCCTGACGTCATCCAAACTCGAATGGACGCAGAACTATATTTCACTTTAAAAGCCAAAGGAGGTCTAGATGGCATATTCTTCGTTATATTGCACAAGGCGGCCCAGAAGATCAGGAGATGGTTTCTTATGTCATGGGGGATAACGACGGTTCTTTTCTTGCCGAAGAACAGGCAAAAATGGAAACGCCCACCCCAAAATCTATAGGCCCATTAGTCTAAAATAATTTCATCCATAGAGAGGTTCATACCTTCAAAAGCAAACCTTCAAAAGCACAGCTTACTCACAAGAAAGGAAGATCGGTAGTATTAGAAGAATATAGTTAGCACTGGATAATGGTGAATATGCGTAGGGAATTTTTCTGGATATATCCGCTTCCTTAGAAGGAATGACGACATGCTTCGCCCCGAACTTACGAACTGGTAAACTGTTGTCACGCTCAAACCTACGGTACAGTTTGTGCGCAGGTTTACTCCAAAAAAGTCAAAGATGGGCAAGCAGCATTTTGTGTGGAGTTCGGTCTTAGTTAGTTCTATAAGCGACCGGACTATACCAGCATCTCCCAGGTATTAGCCATAAAGACAGCGGCAGAACTACTTCTCAGTAAGTGACCGCCAAGCCGCCAAGAAGCACATCCTCAAGAAGTGGGGCAGAATGCAAGGCAGCTATGGATGAGTTGCACGCATATAGCGTGGATGGACACATGCACTGAGTTTCGGCGAAGACCGACGTTACGGGCAGCGAATATGCCGATAGACTCACGAAAGTCGGAAACTGTGCTGATAGAGGAGTTTAATGAGCACACGTGCTATCTACGATCCGGCAGGCACCGAAGCTGTGCACCAAACACATAGTTGCAAGATGTCTAGGATTGTGTGATAGAAACCTCGCGCAATGTTTCTTATCTCTTAAGAGAGAGGACCAGTGGCCCAGGTTGGTGTACTAACAGGACACTGCTTGTTGTCTTCACACGGCTTTAAACATCCTCTGATGAATGATATAGCGGTGGAAGACATTCCCGGTGAGTTTCCTATCCTCAGCAGACTACGGAAGCAGGCTTACCGCAGAATTTGGAGACAGCTGCCAATGTCGGGTACAAAGAGGTGGCTGATTTTAGTTTGCCAAGAGGATTGTAATGAACTTCGAAATTGCTTCTAGTTTCCAGAAGTTAGCTGTGAAATTTGGTCGTAAGTTTTCTAGTAACGCTGTGGATCTTACTGGTCACTACGAACTACTTAGTGGCTAGCCAGTGTAGCTTTACCTAACCGTAG
>NW_023458566.1:4631130-4637782 GCF_013731165.1 Rhagoletis pomonella | reverse complement strand
GATACTACGAATGCACATTAGGGTGCATCACTCTCCATACAAAAAAAGCAAATCGGTACTATTTTTCCATAGAAATTATAAACTGTATTATATTTTAAGGCTTGCGCCAAAATATTTCGGAAAAAAACTAAAATTTACGTGAGCTCAAAAAATCGAGCTTTTCAAACGAAAATTCTATAAATATTTTTCATTAAAAATTACGCCAGATAATAAAAAAGTTCAAACTTAAAAGGTTTGCATAAAAGTATTTAAAAATTTTGTCAAAGGAATCAAAAAAATGCGATTTTTGTAGGTATTTTAAAATCAGTTCAGCTCACGTAAATCTTAATATTTTACCGAAATATTTTGGCATACGACTTAAAATGTAAAAAATTTTATAATTCCGTTTGAAAAGCGGCAACTTTTTTTTTGGTGAGGCACCCTAATGTACGTATGTTGGTAGTTTTAAAAATCCTGCTCGAAAAGTCTTTAGTTAAAGCTCCACAATTTGCCGCAAATATTAAAATTGATTGATGCCCAAGCAACGATTTAATCATTAAATTCAACGAAATGCATTTTAAATTGATTTTATTTCCACGAAACTACGGTTCGACACGACAAGCAGTTCACTTATTTAATATTGTTTTTAGTTTGGTTAAATTTGTTAATGATGTCAGCACTAAGTGTAGGACCTACACTGCTTGGCTTTATTTTTCGTTGCCCACAGCACACACGCACACCATTTTCCAAACACTCATACACGCACAAACAACGAAAATCAATGTCAAAGTCCAAGCTAGAAAATTTTACCTTCTCATGCTATGCCAAAGTGGAATGGAAAAGTCGCTGCTCGCAAAGTGTTGGTGAAAAGCGCGCGATTATACTGTCAAATGTCATTTGACGTCAACAGCAAAATGTGTCCCAGTGCAGCACAACAGATTTCCAGGAATTTCGCGTGCATATTTCCCTAATACGCGTACGAACACTGGGTCGCCCACGCGCCAACAAGTCACAGTGGTGGTGGTGGTAGCAGACATCGCACGGTCAGACTGTTTTATAGCTCAGCCCGGAAATGGGTTAATGTGATTGCTTTGCTGTAGTAAATGTAAACAAAGCTGATAACGGGTGATTTTTTAAGAGCTTGATAACTTTTTTTTTAAAAAAAACGCATAAAATTTGCAAAATCTCATCGGTTCTTTATTTGAAACGTTAGATTGGTCCATGACATTTACTTTTTGAAGATAATTTCATTTAAATGTTGACCGCGGCTGCGTCTTAGGTGGTCCATTCGGAAAGTCCAATTTTGGGCAACTTTTTCGAGCATTTCGGCCGGAATAGCCCGAATTTCTTCGGAAATGTTGTCTTCCAAAGCTGGAATAGTTGCTGGCTTATTTCTGTAGACTTTAGACTTGACGTAGCCCCACAAAAAATAGTCTAAAGGCGTCAAATCGCATGATCTTGGTGGCCAACTTACCGGTCCATTTCTTGAGATGAATTGTTCTCCGAAGTTTTCCCTCAAAATGGCCATAGAATCGCGAGCTGTGTGGCATGTAGCGCCATCTTGTTGAAACCACATGTCAACCAAGTTCAGTTCTTCCATTTTTGGCAACAAAAAGTTTGTTAGCATCGAACGATAGCGATCGCCATTCACCGTAACGTTGCGTCCAACAGCATCTTTGAAAAAATACGGTCCAATGATTCCACCAGCGTACAAACCACACCAAACAGTGCATTTTTCGGGATGCATGGGCAGTTCTTGAACGGCTTCTGGTTGCTCTTCACTCCAAATGCGGCAATTTTGCTTATTTACGAAGCCATTCAACCAGAAATGAGCCTCATCGCTGAACAAAATTTGTCGATAAAAAAGCGGATTTTCTGCCAACTGATTTTGGTAATAAAATTCAATGATTTGCAAGCGTTGCTCGTTAGTAAGTCTATTCATGATGAAATGTCAAAGCATACTGAGCATCTTTCTCTTTGACACCATGTCTGAAATCCCACGTGATCTGTCAAATACTAATGCATGAAAATCCTAACCTCAAAAAAATCACCCGTACTTGCATGGGCATTTGGGGTTTTTTGATAATTATCCAATTGGGAGGATATAAAACATGCTTTTGATTTTCGTTGCCCATAAGAGGTATTCAAATAAGTAATGGTTTTTCGTATCTACACACGTTTACACAGCAAATGAATTTTTGGTAGGATTGGCATATTAACAACGGTACCAGTTTGACAGAGCTTTGCTCGGAGTGCATATACTTTTTAAAATTTTCAAGCTTTGGGTATAAAATAGTGGTCATTTGGATAACTTAAATTAATAATTAATTTTTTTTTATGTAACATAGTTAATGGAATTTATTATTTAACATACATACAGTTCCTCACAAAATTAAGCGTACGGCGCATTTTCGTCAATATTCCCAATGTTTTACATGCTAACATCTTTTTGTTGATTGTGTATTAAAATATGGCTTATATTTAAGCTAACCCTATTTAAATCCAAGATTGAAACAGTGTATGAAAATTAAGAAAAATCTGCAAAGTTTCAGCAAAATCGCGAACTCTTTAATACGAATTTCTAAATAGCATTCAGGTATGCAGTTTTATAGCCCATTAAAATTTAGTATAATATTGTGCAAATTTTAAATGTCCAAAAAATCGCGTTGATTTTTGAAAGTTTTTTTGCTGAAAAATTGTTAGCATTTTTTTTATATGAAAAAAAAATTTAAATTTAATAGGCTATAAAACTGCATACCTAAATTCTTTTTAGGAATTCATATTAAAAACTTCGCGATTTTGCTGAAACTTTGCAGATTTTTGTTAATTTTCGTACACTGTTTCATTCTTGGATTTAAATGGGGTTTAGTAAAATATAAGCCATATCAACAAATTAACAAAAAGATTTTAGGATGTAAAACATTGCGAATATTAACAAAAAAGAACCGTACGCTCAATTTTGGGAGTAACTGTAGGTACAATCATATGAAAATAATAGGGAAACGATATTTTGACAAGTTCTCGCTATTTTTCATATGTCTGTTTAATGTTCATTATTTTTTATGATAATACAGCTCATTATCTAAAAAAATACAAAAAGAAAAACCTGGCGACCCTCATCGCAGGTATTTTTGGATCAAAGTTCTCAAAAATAGTTTTCATTTGATATCCTTATTGCGGTGCTTTAGTTAAATTTTGCAGAACTAAAAATTAGTGGCAACCTTACACTAAAATCCTAAGGGGTGACACTTATACGGCTTTCACACGGCATCCCAATTACGTAGTTCGCTCCCTCATTCGTAATTCGCACTCCACTTACCATTCGAATTACGAAATTCGCCATACAAAATTTTGAGAGCGAATTACCTCATTTGTTGGTAATACAGATCCAATTACCATGCGATTTTTATCGGAAATTTATCGAAACTAGCTCACAAATCAAAACTTGCATTTTTTCTGAGTATGAAAAGTAAAGTTTATCAATTTGTATTTCCTTAATTTAATACGGAGACTTATAAATTTTTAGGAAGAACCTACATTTTGCATCAATTTTGCGGCGAGGAAAAACAAAAACAAAACACCGAGACAAAGAACTGTCAAATCGAATTAAGAATGCGCCCGTGAGAATGAGGTAATTCGCGCTCTCAATTGGAGAAGCGAACAAAGTAATTCAGGATGCCGTTGGAAAATGGTATTACAGCCGTATTAAAACAAAGTGACAAACCTTAGCTCATCACTGCTGTGATTTCTACTGCGTCTCAAAATTTGCCACTGCAGCAGATTACACACAAATTTTTATTTTTTTTTTTTGTATTTTTCAAGCACTTAAAATGGGAGTTTTGTGGCACTTTTTGCGGCGCACTAGAAATCACAACAGTGATGAGCTAAATTTTGTGACTGTTAGAATAGAGAGGTTAGTATATAGGCAAAGCATTGTTTAAGAGCCTTCTTTTAGTACCTATGAATAGTAATATTTTATCTTTATTTTCGAAACAAAAAATTAAAGAAATACACCATTCAAAATAGGTGGCAACCCTATTCAAAAATATTTCTGAATTGGGGATTTTTGAAATAGTTTCCATTTGATACCCATATCATGATGTTTTGTTTAATTTCTAACTAGTTTCGAACAGGTGGCAACCTTAATCAGGCTGTTGCTTCCATAAGGCAAACATTGAAGTATCCTGACTTGCACTCTGTTGTATCCAAATTGTCCATAATTGATTTCCACCAGTATAATTTTTAGCTCCGCATCATCAGATCTCTTGAAATTGTTCTGGCTTTGTGTTTTTTTAGTAGTACTAACTTTACAGGTTCTGGAGAGCTCTGCATTGTAATTGGAATAGATTTGACAATGTCAAAGGCTTAATTAAATCGTTTTTATGCCTTAAACTGCTCGCGAATCTTGCGCTCTTCTAAATCGGTAGTTTGATAGAGCGCATCTATATTCAAATTATTTTTACTTTTTTTTTGCTTCCAGGGCAACATGAAGGGTAAGCATTTGACGCGTAGTCACGCCATGCGTGAGGCCACTTCGCCACCGCGTACTCCTACACCACGTGCCGAGCACGGACAGGTGTCACCGAATGGCCAATCGGCCAACAATTATCAACAACAGCATCACCATCAGACGCAGCAGCAGCAGCAGCAGCAGCACAACATGGATGGCAATGAGAATATACACAATAGCAATAGCAACAACAATAATAATAACAACAACAACAACAAATTGCATGCACAATCAAACGCAGCCCGTGGCAATTCACCGATAATCGAAGCGCCTGCAGTGATTGTAACTAGTCAACACAACCAACAACAGCAGCAGCAACAACATCAACAACCGAATGTGGCACTATGCAACGAAACCGAGTTCCCCAAACTAACACCGCCGAAATCGACAAAGGGTGGTGGTGGCGCAGGAGGAGGTGGAGGAGGAGGTGCGGGTGGGGGCAGCGGTAGCGGCAATCAGCGCAATAATAACAACAACAACAGCAGTAGTAGCAGCAGCAATAATAGTAATGGCGTTGCTGAGGGCAGCAACAAAATAGAATACAACAACAACAACAACAATAGCAGAAAAATGACAAACACCGGCGCAAATGGCGGCGGTGGCAATAGCACCTATGATTCCACAAAAAATATAACTTCTAACAACACCAGCAACAAGCATCAGCAGCAATACAGTGCAAGCAATGCTTTGCATCAAGCGCTAAGCATTGCCGAGTCGTCGACGGGGCGTGGTGGTGGTGGTGGTGGTGGTGGTGGTGGCATGGGTGGCGGTGCCAGCACATCGCTGCACAATTCCGGCATGAACTATCAACTAAATTCGAATGATAATCAGCAGCAATCACACCATCAGATCGCCTACGACAAGGAGAACCGATGCCCACGCAACGACAGTCAGAATAGCAACATGTCGAATATGCACGACGATGAGCCGCAACAACAGCAGCAGCATTACGAGCGCCAAGTTGGTGGCGGCGGCAAGAAACATCGCACCAACTCCAATTCGAAGGGCAACAAACCGCGTTTGAAGAATATTGGTGGCTCATCGTCGGGCAGCGTGGATGGTGGCAATTCGAATAGTAACAACACATCGGGCTTCATTTCAAGAGGTGCGTAATGGCAATGTATTAAATCAATTTAATATATTCATAATTTTTAGTTTTCAACAACTCAGAGAACTCGAGCGAACAATTCACCGATCATGGCGGTACCGATCTGTTCAGCTTCTTCAAGGAGACGCTCAATAAGCATCCAAAGGACAGACATTTCCTGCTAAAAGTGGAAAAGGATCTAACTGAATTTGTGCAGGAAAAGAGGTGAGTGAGCTAACTTACGATTTAGATTTTTTTTTTTTTGGTTGTCTCAGCATATTTGGCCTTATATTCATTGGCATTATTTCCTTTTTAGCCGCGGTGAATTGCGCTTCCCACCGGCTTCTTCGTACAACCGCATGTTGATACATCGTACAGCGGCCTTCTTTGGCATGGAGCACAATGTCGATACCGAGACACAGCAATGCGTTATTGTGGCAGCCACAAAAAACACACGCATACCCGAGGTGAGTAATGAACGAAATTTCCGCTTATCTAATTCAGCTTAGAATCGCTTAACGTCATCACATTTTCTCTCCAGATTCGCTTCAAATCGTTGGTGCGCGATCATCGCGAGGATTCACGCAAATCAATATTGAAGCGCGATACGCACAGCTTCGATGAGGCACGTCAAAGTAGTTACCTGTGTCCGGATCGTGGCAGCATGCTTGATCGCAAGGCAAAGAGTTTTGAAGAGCGCGAAGAGGACTATGAACGCGCGCGCAGTCGCATTTTCAATCGCAGTCAAAATGACAGTGGCGAGGGCATGGACGATGGCTACATGAATGTCAGCTGGACGCAGTCGGTGGAACAGCAACAGCAGCAGCAGCAGCAACAACAACATCAGCAAAATCGGCCACGTCCCAATGGCAAAATGATGAAAATGCAGAATGTAATAGATTGACTAGTTCGAATCTTAACGAATTTCTAACTCGTGTGTAACCCTTTTTTTTACAGTCAAATGATTCACGCGATGGCCGTTCTGGCGGCGGCGCTGTACCCAAAGTGCACAACTACAATAACTACGGAGGCGGACCATCACAAGGTGGTGGCGGTGGTGGTGGGCCGCCTATGAT
>NW_023458566.1:4628264-4631030 GCF_013731165.1 Rhagoletis pomonella | reverse complement strand
GCTTACTTTTAACAGCTTTTTCACAGAAAACTAGTTTTCGCACGTAACCTCCCTTTTCGTAGACCAGGTCACATATAGGCAAAGGATTGTTTAAGAGCCTTCTTTTAGTCCCTATGAATAGTAATATTGTATCTTTATTTTCGAGATAAAAAATTAAAGATATACATGATTCAAAATAGGTGGCAACCGCACTCAAACATATTTCTGAATTGGGGATTTTTAAAATGGTTTCCATTTGATACCCATATCATGATGTTTAATTTTATTTGTAACTAGTTTCGAACAGGTGGCAACCTTAATCAGGCTGTAGCTTCCATATAAGGCAAACATTGAAGTAACCTGCCTCGCACTCTGTTTCTTCCAAATTGTCCATAATTGATTTCCACCAGTATAATTTGTAGCTCCGCATCATCAGATCTCTTGAAATTGTTCTGGCTTTGTGTTTTTTCAGTAGTAGCTTTACAGGTTTTTGGGAGCTCTGCATTGTAATTGGAATAGATTTGACAATGTCAAAGGCTTAATTTAATCGTGCGGTAAAATTCAGCCTTCCATTCGTATATTATTTATTTATTTTGTTTTTGCTTCCAGGGCAACATGAAGGGTAAGCATTTGACGCGTAGTCACGCTATGCGTGAGGCCACTTCGCCACCGCGTACTCCTACACCACGTGCCGAGCACGGACAGGTGTCACCGAATGGCCAATCGGCCAACAATTATCAACAACCACATCACCATCAGACGCAGCAGCAGCAGCAGCAGCAGCACAACATGGATGGCAATGAGAATATACACAATAGCAATAGCAACAACAATAATAATAACAACAACAACAAATTGCATGCACAATCAAATGCAGCCCGTGGCAATTCACCGATAATCGAAGCGCCTGCAGTGATTGTAACTAGTCAACACAACCAACAACAGCAGCAGCAACAACCGAATGTGGCACTATGCAACGAAACCGAGTTCCCCAAACTAACACCGCCGAAATCGACAAAGGGTGGTGGTGGCGCAGGAGGAGGCGGAGGAGGAGGTGGAGGTGGGGGCGGCGGTAGCGGTAGCGGCAGTCAGCGCAATAATAACAACAACAACAGCAGTAGTAGCAGCAGCAATAATAGTAATGGCGTTGCTGAGGGCAGCAACAAAATAGAATACAACAACAACAACAACAACAACAATAGCAGAAAAATGACAAACACCGGCGCAAATGGCGGCGGTGGCAATAGCACCTATGATTCCACAAAAAACATAACTTCTAACAAGCATCAGCAGCAATACAGTGCAAGCAACGCTTTGCATCAAGCGCTAAGCATTGCCGAGTCGTCGACGGGGCGTGGTGGTGGTGGCGGCGGTGGTGGTGGCATGGGTGGCGGTGCCAGCACATCGCTGCACAATTCCGGCATGAACTATCAACTAAATTCGAATGATAATCAGCAGCAAGCACACCATCAGATCGCCTACGACAAGGAGAACCGATGCCCACGCAACGACAGCCAGAACAGCAACATGTCGAATATGCACGACGATGAGCCGCAACAACAGCAGCAGCATTACGAGCGCCAAGTTGGTGGCGGCGGCAAGAAACATCGCACCAACTCCAATTCGAAGGGCAACAAACCGCGTTTGAAGAATATTGGTGGCTCTTCGTCGGGCAGCGTGGATGGTGGCAATTCGAATAGTAACAACACATCGGGCTTCATTTCAAGAGGTGCGTAATGGCAATGTATTAAATCAATTTAATATATTCATAATTTTTAGTTTTCAACAACTCAGAGAACTCGAGCGAACAATTCACCGATCATGGCGGCACCGATCTGTTCAGCTTCTTCAAGGAGACGCTCAATAAGCATCCAAAGGACAGACATTTCCTGCTAAAAGTGGAAAAGGATCTAACGGAATTTGTGCAGGAAAAGAGGTGAGTGGGCTAACTTACGATTTAGATTTTGTTTTTTTTTGGTTGTCTCAGCATATTTGGCCTTATATTCATTGACATTATTTCCTTCTTAGCCGCGGTGAGTTGCGCTTCCCACCGGCTTCTTCGTACAACCGCATGTTGATACATCGCACAGCGGCCTTCTTTGGCATGGAGCATAATGTCGATACCGAGACACAGCAATGCGTTATTGTGGCAGCCACAAAAAACACACGCATCCCTGAGGTGAGTAATGAACGAAATTTCCGCTTATCTAATTCAGCTTAGAATCGCTTAACGTCATTGCATTTTATCTCCAGATTCGCTTCAAATCGTTGGTGCGCGATCATCGCGAGGATTCACGCAAATCAATATTGAAGCGCGATACGCACAGCTTCGATGAGGCACGTCAAAGTAGTTACCTGTGTCCGGATCGTGGCAGCATGCTTGATCGCAAGGCAAAGAGTTTTGAAGAGCGCGAAGAGGACTATGAACGCGCGCGCAGTCGCATTTTTAATCGCAGTCAAAATGACAGTGGCGAGGGCATGGACGATGGCTACATGAATGTCAGCTGGACGCAATCGGTGGAACAGCAACAGCAGCAGCAGCAGCAACAACAACATCAGCAAAATCGGCCACGTCCCAATGGCAAAATGATGAAAATGCAGAATGTAATAGATTGACTAGTTCGAATCTTAACGAATTTCTAACTCGTGTGTAACTCTTTTTTTACAGTCAAATGATTCACGCGATGGCCGTTCTGGCGGCGGCGCTGTACCCAAAGTGCACAACTACAATAACTATGGTGGCGGACCATCACAAGGTGGTGGCGGTGGTGGTGGGCCGCCTATGAT